>NC_053433.1:117591383-117659873 GCF_007990345.1 Gossypium hirsutum | reverse complement strand
TGTTTTACACCCCTTTCTTACATATTTTTGAGCCAACATCGAGGATATTATTATTGCTGACAATCCGCTCAAATCAGTAGACTCAACTCGGATTATCTCATTATTGCACATCTTAAATCAATGGTCTTATTTTTGCAATTCACAACTACATCATGTACAGTCAACCAATCCATACCGAGAATAACATCAAATTCATCAAACGGTAAAAGCATCAAGTCGGCCGGAAACAGGAGCCTCGAATTATTAAGGGGCATTTCTTACACACCTTGTCGACAAGCACATATCGACCCAAGGGATTCGACACTCTAATAACGAACTCAGTAGACTCAACAGGTAAAGTCTACTGGATGCTAAAGTCTCACATACATAAGAATGAGTAGAACCAGGGTCAATCAAAGCAATCACATCAGTATCAAGAGAGTGAAAGTACGGTAATAACATCAGGCGAAGAAGCATCCTCGCGTGCACGTATAGCATAAGCTCTAGCAGGAGCACGAGCCTCGGATCTGGTGGTAGCATCTTTAAACCCTCTCTGACTGCCGCTGGCATTCCCCATATTCCTAGGTGGTCTACTTCGTGCTGTAGTATACTCAGTTTCCCACTCTGATTCATATTTTTTCGGATAACCTCGGGTAATCTTTGATAAAGTGGTCGGCTGCCCCACATTTATAACAAGAGCAGTCATGAAATCTACAACTCCCCGAATGCCATTTTCACAATACTTGCACTCTGTTCTGTCCGACGATCGTTTCCAACACTGGCAACCGAAGTGGCTCGCGTACTCACTGGGTCGATTATGGTCTTGTCTGGAAAAGCCCAAGTGTCTTTAGATCGACCTGAATCCTCTTTAATTTCTCGGTGACTGCTAAAAGGGCTTTCCCGAAGATCTCTTACGGAACTCTCTTGCTCCCACCTCAGTTTTTCTTTTCTCTTTACTAAGCTCTTCGGCCTTGCAAGCTCACTCTACAAGTATTACAAATTCTCTGATTTCGAGAATACCAACATACAATTTTATATCTTCGTTCAATCCATCTTCGAAACGTTTACACATTATAGCTTCTGAAGAAACACATTCTCGGGTTATACCGGCTAAGCCTCACAAATTTTCGTTCATAATCTGTAGCCGACATGGAACCTTGTTTAAGTTCAAGAATTCTTTCCATTTCTAATCAATGAATCTCTGGCTGATATACTTTTTTCGAAACTCGATTTGAAAGAACTCCCAAGTCACTCGCTCTCTGGGCACAACAGAAATCAACGTATTCCACCAATAATAGGCAGAATCACGTAGTAAAGATATAGCACATTTTAAACATTCATCGGGTGTGCAGGACAGTTCATCAAACACTCAGATAGTGTTATCCAACCAAAATTCAGCTTGTTCAGCGTCATCGCTATCTGTAGCCTTAAATTCAATAGCCCCGTGCTTTCAGATTCTATCAATCGGGGGCTTATTTAACCTCGTCTGATCAGTTACCGGAGGTATCATAGGTGCAGGGGGTGTATTATTCGGGAGTGAGGGTTGTGGAACAGCCGTATTGGTTCGAATGTATTGATTGAACCAATCATTCATTACACTATAGAAAGCCTGTCTAGCCTCATCATTCTGATTGCTTGCAATAGGTTGAGAGTCCACCGGCACTGTTCCATGCGCGGGAGCAGGCGCTGCACTCTCAACATCATCAGCTACCGCTCGATTGGGATCGGGATCCATTACTATACGAAAACACGTTTTTAACTGTCAAAAATCACCACACTATCATTTAACACATAATGGCATGAATATTAAAACTGCCTATTACCTAATTGAAAAACCTTGTCCTAACACACCAACCCGTACACGTCGCCGGAGAATTAAGGAGTGTACAAAATAAGCACAAATTTCATTAATCACACTATAGACATACCTTAAAAAATAATTCCTAAGGTAATCAATCAAAACATAAAAATCATTAATTGAATATCAACCAGCACGGCAACACATCATCTAATTGTGAAAAATAAAATAATTTAACTAAACATTTTCGCATGGCAAATCTCCACTATATACTATTAAAAAAAAAAAAGATACTTAATTAACTCAACAAGTCAAGACCTATACATGCATTACAAAGTTCAAGCTACAAAGGTACGAAAGGGCTTAGATAGTGGAGACCAATGACTTTCGAACTTTAAAACTGACCGAATCCGATAAGACTACGAGCAGGATCTATAAAACGAAGAATTAAGACAAATAGTATTAGAGCTAAATAATTTTTAGAAGTAATGCAAACAATTTAAAACTTGTTAATTAAAATGAGTACATAATTCCATTAATATCTAAATAATCCATTCATTTGGCCGATATTATGTATATATATAACATAGGAAAACTTCATAGTAATTTCCATTATTTATTAAGCTTATAACTATTACCTTTTAACCACATCTTTCATATGATAACTTACATCACCAAATTTTATCTTGTTTAATCCTCAAATACCGAATTTCATTCACTCCACTATATATATGTATAACCGTACTTTGATACTAATAATTCACATAGAAATCAATTCAAATCTGAGTACGTAACGCGAACATTAACATATAATAATACATTGTACCTATGCAACGAGTTTTACCACACGGACGTTCGAGCTTACAATCTACTTACATTGGCTGGATCAAGATTCTGTCAAAATCTTAAGGCTCGGAATACATTACTAGCATGAGCCTGCGGGTCCTTAAACCCGGATATTTTTCCAGCACTTAGCCTGAGACTTTAAGTCCAGATTTATTCCAGCATATTAGCCTGCCTTGCGGACTTTAAGTCCGGATTTCCTCTTTTACGAGCACCTTAATATTTATTACAAAGAATTCAATT
The DNA here is from genome assembly GCF_007990345.1 of Gossypium hirsutum. Taxonomy (NCBI): domain Eukaryota; kingdom Viridiplantae; phylum Streptophyta; class Magnoliopsida; order Malvales; family Malvaceae; genus Gossypium; species Gossypium hirsutum. Next base: position 117,657,010 of record NC_053433.1, on the reverse strand, counting down.
AAGCATGTACAATTATTATTCACCATGCAAGACATTATCAAGAGTACTAAATGGACTATCTTCGACTTTACCTCGGTATATTTTTGAACCGGTTGTAGATTATACTATCTTTTCCTTTCAATCCAACTTGTTTCACCCTTCTCTTGAGCTAAATAAGTATAGTAATAGAGATTTTAATATTTTGATCCATAGATGTTACCTTATATATTGACATTCTAATCAAATATCAAACTAATTTATAATAATTATCATGTCCGTAACAATTAGTCTTATAAACCTGGATATAATTCATAACTAATACATGTTCATACACAAATGCTACTTTGCCAATGCTCATGTATTAGGTAATAATTTATCATTCAACCTTTCAAAACCAAACGTATTATATTACTTAAATATACATTGCACCCAAATACATAAGCCAACTAATCAATATAAAACATCATGTACTTTATATTACTTATGTGGCCTAGAATATACTTGGTCATAACATACACATAAAAAAATCAATTCCAAATTTTCATTTCATTTACTTCACTAAGCCGAATACACTTACCATGTTCACATACATTCTTCAACAAACTCACTCTTTAAATTAAGCACATATTCGGCAAAAAACAATGGTAATTTTAGCAACTTTAATTTAACTCTTATTGCTTATAACACATTTAAAGCATTCTTTTAATTCTATCAACTACAAAAAAACACACATTATTTACAAATTATAAATCAAATTTATGTTTCGGCAATGGCATCAAAATGCATGATCCGATTCTTCCCACTTTAGCATCTAATGCATCCATATGATCATTGTTTAGTTCAAACAAACCTATCAACCATTATTCATCTAAATTAGCAATGAAACAATAACCATAATCTTTTATTAACTATCATGGCCGAAGGAAAGTTTTCTAAAACTCTTAATTCCTAAAATCAAAATTTTAACATTTCCTAAAGAACTTGGTAACAACTCAAATTAACTTAAATTTCAAGAATTAACTTAAACTTACTTTAATAAAACCTAAGGTGGCTGAATGGTTCTTCTCCCCAATCTTCTTAATTCGGCTAAAAGAACAGAGAACACCTTTTTTTATTTCACCCACTTTTCTACTTTAATATTATAATTCCATGATATTAAGCCATTTACTAAATAAATGTTAATATAAAATTCATAATTATATTTAACTGAACATGGCGGCCATATCTAAAATGGGTATTTACATGCAAACCATCCTTTTCACACATGCATTAATAGCCCATTTTTAAAATTAAACTTATCACATTTCAAAAGTGTTCCATAAGTCCTATTAAATAAATTCACATGCAAATTACAAATCAAAGCTTGAATCTTTCAACCACCATAAGCATGAATTGACATATTATTTTTTAAAGCACGACTGTTATGGGCCCGAAACCAATTTTTCGACTATGGAGTACAAATTAGGATGCTGTTCACATCAAACATTCTCCCCATAGAATTTTTTCAAACATAGCACCTAAATGAAAAAGTTGCATTCAATAAGCCAATCCCAAAAATTCAAATAGAACCACTATCACTAAGAGGCTTAATGCATAATAATACTATCACAATAAAGCCAATAATTAATCCAACTAACATGGTTTAACACTAAAACCAACTTACAGTTCTAATATTTACATTCCAATCACTAATCACGATGTAATATACATATTATCTAACATAAATTTTAATACAAAATGAAACTAAAAGTCCGATATACATGCCTCTATAAGTATATAATGTTCATTGAGTACCATAAGTGATTAGTGGGTTGTAAGCGATCGGTAAAAATTTTAGCTATAGCTTGGTCGCTAATTGTGGCGAATTTAATGAAATTTATTTTGAAATTTGAACGTTTGATTTTTGAAATAAATAGGGAGATCGCCACCGATATTTTAATACCTAGAGTGTGATCGGACACCTATTAGAATCTTATTTATAAAACAAATAAAAAGGCTAGAGTTTAGGATCTACGTTAAAATCCAGAGAAAATTTACAGGGTTTCGGTGAGTCGAGTTACGCACGAGGAAGGTATAGGCACCTACTACGCGACGTCCCAAAATTGGTAATCTTATTAAACACATGTTGTCTTGTTTTCAAAAATATCGAATTCAATTTGAACATTTAAGTGTATTGATCCGATTGAAGAAATGAGAATTGCAAGTTTTTTTTATTTTAGAAGAAGGAGTACCCGTTTTTAAACACGAGCCATTAAATTTCACCCAACAAGCGATGAAATAATGACTAATGTTAAAATCGGTACATTGCCTTATTCTTAAAATTAAAATGTAAAAAGTTTTAAAAATGATAGTTAATGAAAAAATCCAAGAATATTATTTTCAAAAAAAATGCGAATAATGACTGTGAATAATAAAATATAATAAATTAAAATATTAAAAATATCAAATATTAGAAAAATAATAATTAATATTGATAAATAAAAAATAAAATAGACAATAAAAAATAAATTATAAATATATATATTAGAAATAATAATGTTTAAAAACAATACTATTAATAAACTTACATCAATATGTACATATAAAAAAAAAAATAGTGATAATATTAAAAATATGTACATAATAAGTGTTTAAAAATACATAATAATATAGTTAAGATATATACATAAGATAACATGTAAAAAAATATATATAAAAATATAATATAAAGATATATAAAAATAGTATAATATATATATGTAATATAGAATTTTAAATATACCTAATATTAAAAGAATATATATAATATAATATTAAGAAAATATAATAATAACAAAAAAGAGAGAGAGAGAGGGGATATTTTTCGCCACAAGGTCGGTCATCGTCCGGTCCCGGACCGCCGCGGCGCCACCGTACACGGCACCCACCTCAAAAAAACTTTTTCGTAAAAATGCGGTAGCTTCTCCTTTTATTTTTTTTTTAATTCGAGATAAATGAAAAAAAATAAGATTGAGGAAATGGAAAACAATAAAGTAAACAAAAGAACTAATAAAATGAGAATAGAACAAAGAAACACCTCTTTAGACTTTGATCTTTGATAATATACTTACAAAAAAATAGCTTCTCCAAAAAACATGCCTTCTACAAAAAACTCTTCTCACTTAAATTATTTAAAAATAAAACCTCTACACAAAAATCCTTTACAAATAACTTTCCTCCACCAAAAACTATCAACCAAAAAACCCACTCCCCAATACAAAAAATATGAGAAGGCTTATATAGCATTAAAAATAATTAATTTTATTATTAAGTATTAATATACTTTGTAGGAACAAAGTGTGTGGAGAAGGTGTGGCAAGATGGAAGTTGGTGGATGGAAAAAAAAGTGGCTAGTAAGGAGATTGGTAGGATAGGAAAAAAGAGTGTGGCAAGTGGAGATGGATGGTGGAAAAAAAGGATAATAGTGAGAGTTGGTGGTGGAAAAGGTGTAAGGCTATGAGAAGTGGTGGAGGAAAAAGGTGGGCCTAGTGAGAAAGGATGGCTAGTTGAGAAAAAGTTTAATTGTGGGACTAGGTTTTTTTTTATTTTGGATTTGGCTTAGGTTTGGGCCATTGGGGGTTTTGATGTAAATTGGGCTTTGGGTAGTTAAGATTTGGGTTTTGGGTTTAATTTTGGTGGGTTAGTAAGGCAAATTGGGTTTTGATGTAAATGGGCTAAAATTGGCCTACAACAGTGCCCCTCTTTGCTTATTACAGTGTAACGAGAATAGAGCAAAGATATAAAGAAAGCCAATTTTGCCCGGTCTGCTAAGTATGGACTTCTTTGGTGCTCTTCTCATCCAGGTAGTCTCTTTCCAGTCCATCGCATCTTGTAGCTTTGGTTCAATCCACTGCAAATTCGAAGATATGCCTTTAGCTTCAATCTGTTCCAATGTAATTCCAATATGCCTTCTACGCTTCAGTGAGATAAGGTTTGGGTCTTCTCTCTGCCACTTAGAAAGGCAAGATCTGATATCCTCATATTCAAACTCCACTAGCAACCTTCAGGGAGACAAAATCTGGTGTCTTCAATCAGCTCTAATATTGACTTCTTTACTCGGCATGTGATCCTGAGGCTCAACTCATTTCTCGCAATATGAATTGACTCTGTAAACTAGACATTAAAAACAGAAATTGAAAAATAGCTCAGCACGTGAGCCAAGGCTCACTCCACCTCTCGCAAAAGTAATTTTTGAAATACTCGACAAAAAACCCAAGCTCAAGTCACATCTCGCAATATAGTGATTTTGAAAATATAAAATTGAAAAAACAGAAATTGAAAAGCAGAAATTAAAGACTCAGCATGTGAGCCGAGACTCAACTCACTTCGCAAATGAGTAATTTTTGACAAACAAATGAAATACCTCGAGCGTGTCCTCGAGGCTCAACTCACCTTTCGACAATATGAGTTTTTTTTTAAAAATATATTGAAAAAACAGAAATATGAAAACAGAAATAAAAAACTCAGCCTCGTGAGTCGAAATTAAAATCACCTAATGACAAAATATGAAATTGATATTGATTTATGACAAAAACAGATAATTGAAAAATATCTCAGCAAGTAGATGGCAAGAAGAAACTCTAACTCACTTAATCCAATATGAGTAATATTGATTTTTTGAAAAATAGAAAATTGAAAAACACCTCAGCATAGTGAGGCTCAACTCACCTCATCTGCAATATGAGTTGATTTTTGAAAAACATAAATTGAGTCAGAAATTAGAAAAATACCTCAACGGTCTTGAGGTTCAACTCCACCTCATCGCAATATGAGTGATTTTTGTATGATAAATTGAAAATACCTCAAATGATGACATTGAGGTATCAACTCACCTCTCAAAAATAATGAGTTGATTTTTTGAAAATTAAAACAGAAATTGAAATAGAAATGGGAAAACACCTCAGCGTCTTGAGGTTCAACTCACCTCTTCGCAATAATGAAGCCTGATTATTTGAAAACAACATAAATTAAAAAAAGAATTAACAATAAATAGAATTTGAAAGGACCTCGACGTGGTTGATTTTTTTGAAAAGCAGAAAATTGAAACACCGCGGGCTCCACGTGTTGAACGCCCGAGGCTCAACTCACCCCATCTCGAAATATGCAGTTGATTGATTTTTTGAAAAAGCCAGGTAAATTGAAAAATAGCCCCTCCAGGCGTTTGTCCTTGGAGGCTCAATCACCTCTCGCAATATGAATTGAAAAAAATACCACAGTTGTAATCTGAAGCCACTCACCTCTCGCAATATGAGTTGATTTTTTTTAAAAAAAAGAAATTGACCAGTACCTCCGCAATTGTTGAAAACCGACCCCGCAACTCACCTCTCGCAATATAAGTTGATTTTTTTTTGAAACAGAAATAAATACCACTGTCCAACGTGTTTCGCTTGAGGCTCAACGTCATTTCTCGCAATAAGTTGATTTTTTTTTAACAACAGAAATTGAAATTACCTCAGCGTGTCCTGAGGCTTCAACTTACCATTTATGCATCAATATGAGTTGATTTTCTTTAAAAAGACAAGAAATTGAAATTACGTTAACGCGTCTGAGGCCTATCAACTCCCACCTCTCTAGCAATATGATTGATTTGAAAAACAAAAATTAAAAGGCTAACCACTCCGCAATATGAGTCAAAAAAAAAACTAAAAATACCTCGGCGTGCCCCGAGGCTCAACCACTTCTTGCAATATGAGTTTATTTTTTAAAAAAATTAAAAATACCTCAACGTGTCTTGAGGCTCAACTCATCTCTCGCAATATGAGTTGATTTTCCTTGGAAAGCATGAATATTTAAACATCAAAATACCAAAACCAGTCCTTGGTAGAACTCGGGTATCTTTCCTTTGATTCAGTGCGACTCTCATTCAAGATTTCTTGCTCTGTTGGAGTACCTGTATATGCCATGCATGATGTCATCATGATATGCACATGTTTGTCTTAAATGCCTTTATGCCTACATGATTATGCAGTGCTCCTTAAGCATATTGTCGTATGTCATTTCGCCATGATTGTTGAGGATTGCGTTCATGCTTTGATTCTCGACCTTCTCTTCAGGCCTCATACCTGTCTTCGAGCTTTACGAGTAATCGACGTTTCTCAGATATCACCCTTTTGCCCTTGGTTAAACTTTGTTCTTGCTTGAAGATCTTGCACTTATCGAATTCTTATCCGGGTAATGCTTGACATTTCTTTTGTTTAGATATGTCATTTCACTATTTATCATTAATAAACAATAATGAGATGCATGAAAATGGTCAGGTAGGGACAAAAAGACATCTCATATTCCTTTATTTCAAATTGGCAAACAAAGAAGTTAACCAATGAGATTAAAATGTCAAAAGAAAGAAAAGGTCGTATTCACGGATACAAATGCTCTAGATATCAACACATGAACTCTTCCACGTTCCTCAATCCAATAATCTTTTCGAGCATGGCTTCTTGCGTAGAAAATTTCGAGCTTTCAGAAGTGCTTCAAATACTGTAGTCTCACTACTTGACCTATCGTTCGACCGCCAGTTTGTTTCATTAGACGCCCTCTCGGTTTTCATCCTAATCTTTTTGTACTAATCAAGACGCCCTTTTCGGGTTTTCGCCCTGATCTATTTTTTTTTCTTTTTTTTAGATGCCCCTTTTCGGGTTTTCATCTTAAACATAATATTTCTTCACCGCATCTGAATTCACCGGATTCGGTAACTCCTTCCCATCCATCTCGTAGGATTAAGCTCCTCCTGAGAATGCTTTTTACAACGTATGGTCCTTCCCAATTTGGTGCCATTTCCTCGCAGGTCTTTTTTATTGGGAGAATCTTTCTCAGAACGAGTTCTCCTTCATGGAACTCTCTTGGTGTACCTTCTTGTCATGGGCTGCGATCATTCTCTTTTGGTACATTTGCCCATGACAAATTGCCCTTAGACGTTTTTCTTCAATGAGGTTCAACTGATATATCGAATCGAACCCATTCTGCTTCTTCTAACTTGATTCCATCAATACTCGCAGGAGGGATCTCACCTCGATAGGTAGCACAGCTTCCATTCCATAGACTAGAGAGAAGGGTTGCTCCCGTAGATGTTCGCACAGATGTGCGATATGCAAACAAAGAAATGGAAGTTTCTCGTGCCAATCTTTATATGTCTCAGTCTTCCCAATGATCTCTTAATGTTCTTGTTAGCTGCTTCATAGCCCGTTATCTTTGGGCGATAGGGCGAGGAATTATGATGCTTTATTTGGAACTGCTCGCACACTTCTTCATCATCTTATTGTTCAGATTCGTGCATTATCTGAGATGATTCTTTCAGGCAAACCATATCGGCAAATGATTTCCTTTTTCAAAACTTGCACACTGTAGTCTTCGTCACATTGGCAAACGAAGCCGCTTCAATCCATTTTGTGAAGTAATCGATAACCACAAAAATGAATCGATGTCCATTTGAAGCTTTTGGAGAAATTGGCCCTATGACATCAATGCCCCACATAGAAAAAGGCCACGGAGAAGTCATGACATGAAGGGGTGAGGGGCTACATGAATTTTATCGCCGTAGATTTGACATTTGTGGCATTTTCTGGCAAAATTGATTCAGTCACTTTCCATTGTCAGCCAATAATAACCGAGTCTCATGATCTTTCTGGCCATATTGAAACCATTGGCATGCGTTCCGCAACTCCTCATGGACCTCTTCAAGTATTTTTCTGGCTTCAACATCATCCAACATCTCAAAGCATCTGATCCTATCCTCTTTTATACAGGATATCCCCATCAAGAACAAATCCCGCTGTCATTCTTCTAATTGTTCTTTTATCGTTCTCATTCGCTTGTTCGGGATACCTTTGATTCTTGATATATTCTAAGATATCATGGAACCAAGGCCGTCCGTCTACTTCTTTCTCAATACCACACAGTGTGCAGGGACCTCGTATATGCTCATTTTGAGGGGCATTATTTCTGCTTCTCTACTTGCTTTGAACATTGAAGCCAAAGTGGCTAGGGCATCAGCCAGTTGGTTCTCTTCTCGTGGGAAGTAATGAAAAGTTATTTCTTTGAATTCCTTGATCAATCCAGCCACTAAATCGCTGTACTTAATCAATTTTGAGTCCCTCACTTCCCATTCTCCACGGATTTGGTAAATCATTAGGGTTGAGTCCCCGTACACCTCCAAGATCTCGATGTTTCGTTCGATAGCTGCACGGAGCCCCATGATACAGGCCTCATATTCTACGATATTATTGGTATAGAAGAAGTTCAGTCTTGCAGTGAACGGATAATGATTCCCGTCTGGTGATACCAGGATTGCTCCAATTCCATGCCCTAAAGCATTTGACGCACCATCAAAGCACATCTTCCATGACTTCTCTTTTGATGACTCGGATTCTATTTTTGTGATGCACATTAAGTCTTCGTCTGGGAAATCGAATCTTAAAGGCTCATATTCCTCTGTCGTTCGAGTTGCTAAGAAGTCAGCTATTGCGCTCCCTTTTATTGACTTCTGACTTACATAGGCAATGTCATATTCCGAAAGGAGGAGCTGCCATCGTGCCATTCTTCCTGATAGTGCCGGCGATTCCATAATGTATTTTATTGGGTCCAGCTTTGAAATTAGCCATGTCGTGTGATACAACATATATTGTCTGAGTCTCCGAGCTACCCAAACCAGAGCGCAACAATATTTCTCAACGGACGAATATTTTGCCTCATATTCAGTGAACTTTTTGCTGAGGTAGTAGATCGCCTTTTCTTTTCTCCCTGACTCATCATGTTGCCCCAGTACGCAACCCATTGAGTTTTCAAACACGGTCAGGTACAAAATTAAGGGTTTTCCAGGGGTCGATGGTACTAGCACAGGAGGATTAGACAGATACCGTTTTATCTTATCGAAGGCCACTTGGCACTCTTCGTTCTATTCTCCCGGGTTATGTTTTCGAAGGAATCAAAAATTTGGTCGCATTGGTTGGTAACTTGAGCAATGAATCGAGCAATGTAATGCAACCTCCCTAAAATCCCCTGACTTCCTTTTGTGTGCGCGGGGGAGGTAATTCTTGGATGGCTTTTATTTTATCTAGATCAACTTCGATACCTCTTTCACTGACAATGAAGCCTAGCAATTTTCCCGAGGTAGCCCCGAATGTACATTTGGCTGGATTAAGCTTTAGCTGAAACTTTCTCAGCCTTTCGAACAACTTCTTGAGGTTCATTATATGTTCTTCTTCTCCTCGAGATTTAGCAATCATATCATCGACGTAGACCTCTATTTCCTTATGCATCATGTCATGGAATAATGTCACCATAGCCCTCTGATATGTTGCCCCAGCATTCTTTAACCCGAATGGCATCACCTTGTAGCAGAACGTTCCCCACATTGTTATGAAGGTAGTTTTCTCCATATCCTCAGGGGCCATCTTGATCTGATTATACCCGAGAATCCATCCATGAAAGAAAACAATGAATATTTTGCTGTGTTGTCCACCAACGTGTCAATATGTGGCAAGGGAAAATTATCTTTTGGGCTTGCTCGATTCAGGTCATGGTAATCCACGCACATTCGTACTTTTCCATCTTTCTTTGGTACCGGGACTATGTTAGCCACCCATTCTGGATATTTGGAAGCTTGTAAGAAACCCGCATCAAATTACTTTTTAACCTCTTCTTTTATCTTTAACAGCATCTCAGGTCTCATCCGTTTTAGCTTTTGCTAAATGGGTTTGCATTCTGGTTTCAGTGGGAGTCTATGGACTGCTACATCTTCATCCAATCTTGGCATGTCTTGATATGACCATGCAAATACATCTTTGTACTCGCGGAGTAAAGCAATCAAATTATGCCTGGTGTCCTCTGAAATAGAGGTCCCAATTTTCACTTCTTGCTTCTTTTCTTCAGTTCCAAGTTTATTGTTTCAACAGATTCTTGATGAGGCAAAATCTGTTTATCCTCTTGTTCCACATTCTTAGCAAGTCAGGAGACGAGACATAGTCTTCAGCATTTTCTTCGGCTTCGAATTCTCCTAAACAAACAGCCTTCTCAAAATCGATTTCAGGACTCGTAACGGGTTTGTTCATGCCATTGATATCTGAGCACCTGAAATTTGAATGGAAAAGGAAACTATAGAGGAGCATCAAAGTATTGGGACCAACAAGCATAATATTATGGCATGATGTGAGATATATGCAATGATTGGCTGAGAAAAGAGGGAAAAATTATGAAGTTAATGAGAATGAAAAGACCATGACAAAATGCATCTCATTAATGTTCACTTAAATGATAAAGAGCAAATCATAAGCTCTAGCAAAAAAATCCCTACTATTACTTAGGGATACACAAAAAGAAGAGCGTTAACTTTAAGTATTACTCTGGAGAAGACTTAGAAACTTCAAGGAGATCCACAGCAGTCCAATTGTTCAAAACGAATCCAGGGGGATAAGGGCGTATCATTGAACATTTTTAATTGCATCATTTCCTTTGTCAATGACATTTATACTGATATTCTAAAGACCCCTTTCAATTAATACCAGCGTGCTTCTTAGATTATCTTGCCCGGGGTATATCATTCCTGCAAATGTAAATGTTTTTAACAAAAGAGGGTACGTTATAGGCTCCCATTCTAATTCTCGGCCTAAGGATCTTACAATCCGCCTTTCTCGATCTTTCTGTAATTGTTTTCTTCTTTGTTGCATGTCTAGCTGGAACCCCAAACCGTATCGGGCCTTGTGGTGCACTGGCTTTAGAGCCCTGACTATTCCTTGCAGATACCTTCCCAAACCTTTCCTTACTCGGGCTCCTTTTCCTTTGACCAAAGCAGTTATCATCTCCATCTTTTTAGCCATTTGATCCCTTTGCTCGAACGATTCCCCTCGAGATCTCACCATTAAGTCTCTTGTCTCTTGCTGTGACTTAGCCAGTTGTTCTTGTAATTCCCTTTGGACTCTTTCCATTCTTTTGATTCTTTCATTGAACTCAGCCTCAATTGTTCTAGCTTGTCGACCCGTTCTATACGAATGGCGTGATTCCAGATTTGAAGTGTTGTGACTGCGAATTATATGATTCTAACCTTAGCGAATGATCATGGGATAGATATATGCAATGAATGAATGAGTGCATAAATGAACGTCAATCATGAAATATATGCAAGAAATGGGTGTTGATTTCAAGATAGCCCCTATTTAGGCATTTCATTCATCAAAAGAGTCTATTACACAATGCTTCGGTCACTCGCATAATTGACTCCTCCATTAGAACCCGTTTTGGCAACCATTCTCTAATCAACATATTCCTAACAAGATGCCTATAATACATGATGAAAATAAAGCAAAGACGAACAACCCTGGTTTGTAGTCAAATATAGGCAAAAAAATCAATGAAAAATTATCAAATACGCTACCCGATCTAGTTTATTAAACCAACCCAATCCCCTTGCATACAAAGTGAAAGTGCAAAACGTAAGAGGCGTTTTTTCCGTGTACTTATTTTGGTGACTATGGAACAAGCGGAGGTTCGGCATGGCTCTAGTTAGGGGGCTCGTACGGTTCACTATATGCGGTTTTGGTTCTAGATAGGTACTCAAATTGTTCGTACTATCGTCTACTAAGACTAGTACGAAGTCTCAGTCATGGCCCATCATAGGCTTATGAGATCAATTCGAGGGATTACATTTACTTATGCCTATGCGGAGGGACAAGTTAACTCACGAAAGCATAAGTCATATGTAACCCGAAAGTATTCACTAGCCTGTGCGGAGGGACGAGTTAACTCGCGAAGGCGTAGCGTTTACTTTCACTTAAACGGACGAGGCCCGGGTAGAGAGCTCATGTTATGCAAAGATGCTCGTGCACGGTGTGTGGGGAGAAACTCACAAACCTTTATGTTTTATTTAAAAAACTAAACCAAAACTAAAATCACAAAAATTTAAAGCTGAAAAACAACTGGATAAAATAAGTTAGAATATATACAACACGATGCAAATGCATGATTTTTTTGAAAACAAAAAATTTGAGGATCACGACTAAATGTTAATTTGAACAAGGAACTTTGAAAATTTTGACAACGCGAGTTTAATTCGACTCGACTCTCAAAAAGGGTCCCCAGTGGAGTCGCCAGCTGTAGCGACGTAAAAATTTTAGCTTAGCTTGGTCGCTAATTGTGGCGATTTATTGAAAAAAGTTTGAAATTTGACGTTTGATTTTTGAAATAAACAGGGAGTCGCCACCGATCCTTTTTCCTAGGTGTGATCGGACACCTATTAGATCTCTTATTAAAACAAATAAAAGGTTAAGTTTAGGTCTACATTAGAATCCAGAGAAAATTTAGGGTTCGGGAGTCGGTTACGCGCGAGGAAGGTATTAGCACCCTCGCGACGCCCAAAATTGGTATCTTATTAAACACATGTTGTCTTGATTTTCAAAATACGAATTCAATTTGACATTTAAGTGTGATCCGATTGAAGGAAATGAGAAGTTGCAAGTTTTTTTGTTTTTTAGAAGGACGTCCCGTTTTTAACACGAGCCGATTAATTTCACCCAACATAGCGATGAAATCGATGACTTAATGTTAAAATCGGTACATTGCCTTATTCTTAAAATTAAAATGTAAAAAGTTTTTAAAATGATAGTAAAAAAAATCCAAGAATATTATTGTCAAAAAAATGCGAATAATGATGTGAATAATAAAATATATAAAATATAAAATATTAAAATATCAAAATATTAGAATAATAATAATTAATATTGACAAATAAAAATAAAATAGAAATAAATAAAAAAATGTACATAATATATATATTAGAAATAATAATGATGTTTAAAAATCAATACTATTAATAATACTACATTAATATGTACATATATAAAAAAAATAAATACGTGATAATATTAAAAATATGTACATAATATAGTGTTAAAAATACATACATAATATAGTTAAGATATATACATAAGATAACATGTAAAAATATATATATAAATAATATAATATTAAAGATATATACATAAAATAGTATAATATATATACGTAATATAGAATTTAAAATATACCTAATATATTAAAAGAATATATATAATATAATATTAAGAAAGATAATAATAACAAAAAAAGGAGAGAGAGGGAGAGGGTGGATGATTTTTGGCCACAAGGTCGGCCATCATCCGGTCGCCGGACCTTAAAAAAACTTTTTCGATAAAAATGGGTAAGCTTTCTCCTTTTATTTTTTTATTTTACTTTCGTATAAAAGAAACAAAATAAGATTGAAAGGAAAACAATAAGTAAACAAAGAACTTAAAATGAGAATAGACAAAGAAACCTCTTTTGCTTTGATCTTTGATTAATCTTAAAAAAAAACTAGCTTTTCCAAAAACTAGCCTTCACAATAACTCTTCTCCTTGATTACTTTAAAAAGAAACCTCTCCAAAAATCCTTTACAATAACTTTCTCTCCCAAAAACTCTAAAAAAAAAAATCCCCCCCATATACAAAATATGAGAAGGCTTATATAGCCATTTACAAAATATTTTTTTTATTGTTTATGTCTTCATTTGTAGGTACAAGTGGTGGTGGAGCAAGTGTGGTTAGTGGAGTAGGTAATGGAGCAAGTGTGGCTAGTGGATTTGGTGGTGGAGAAGGTGTGGCTAGTGGAGTTGGTGGTGGAAAAGGAGTGGCTAGTGGAGTTGGTGGTGGAAAGGTGTGGCTAGTGGAGTTGGTGGTGGAAAAGGTGTGGCTAGTTGAGAAAAGTTTAAGTTGTGGGCTAGGTTTTTTATTTTGATTTGGGCTTAGGGTTTGGGCCATTGGGATTTTGATATAAATTGGGCTTTGGGTAGTTAAGATTTTGGGTTTTGGGTTTAATTTTGGTGGGTTAGGTAAGGCTAAATTGGGTTTTGATGTAAATGGGCTAAAATTGGCCTACAACAACAGGTTTTTCCTAAACCCAACCCGAATAATTTAAGAAATTATTCTGCAGCTAAACTCCAATTCACAAAAAAAAATAGACCTTATCAAATCGGGTCAGGTTCGAGTTTTTTTGACATCCCTTTATATTAGTAAAATAGGGAACACTTCAAATCCAACTTGACATTTTTATCGTTAAAGCAAACGATTATATGTACAGATGACTTGATTAAAATGATACTTTAATTTTAAGATTGAATCGAAATGTTTCGAAGTTCAAAAATCAATTTAAGATTTAGCTGTAATTCAGGGACGTTTAGTGCAAGTAACCCAAGATAATTATTTTCAAAAAAGCTAACTAACAAAGAGAAATGGGCAAATTTCCGAATATATAAAAAAAATAGCAAAGAATATAAACCCTCCAAGTGGAAGCAGCCTAGCAAGTCATACTTGATCTTCTAACATTAAATGTACAAATAGAAGGAGTCAAAATTTCAGACAAGTTGTTTAAAAATTTTTGTCTTAAATGTCAAACCAACATTTATTTAATTCAAAAGCTTAGTAATAAAACCTTTGTCCACATGAACTAAATTGAAGAACAAGGAAAAAAAAATGGGTTCTTCTATTTTTTTGCAATCAAATTCTTTGTTAGAATCATTGATTCATTTATCGAATGAAGTGAGTTCAATCGAAAAGCTTCCGTCGATACAAGTACGTAACGTTTCAACAATGTTACGAAGAATCAAAGTTCTTACATCATTGTTCGAAGAAATTCAAGAATCAAACAACCCGATGTTGCCACCGTCATCAGTGTTATGTCTCAGCGAGCTTTTCTCGGTGATACGACGAGTTAAATCGACGATGGAAGGGTGTAAAAACGGTAGTTCATTATGGGGACTTATTCAGACAGAGAGATTGTCTAATCAATTTCATGTCTTTGTTAAAGAAATTGCAAGAGCATTAGATATTTTGCCATTGAGTTTACTTACTGTTACAGTTGATATTAAAGAACAAATTGAGCTTCTTCATAGACAAGCTAAAAGAGTTGAATTATATGTAGATCCTCAAGAGATTCAAACAAGAGATGTTCTTCTTACATTAATGGCTTCCGAAAAAACCATGTTTGATGTTGAGACGGTGAAACATGTTTTTAACAGTGTTGGATTGAAGACAGTATTGGATTATGAAGAAGAAATGTCAAAGCTGGAAGATGAAGTTCATAAACAAGCAGGTACTGGAGGTTTAATTGTGGTTTCAAATATAAACAATTTGATATCACTTGTTTCTTATGCTAAATCTATGGTTTTTAATGAAGAAAGTGAAGAAAATGATGTTAGACAGGTTTCGGGTTCAGTGAGTAAGAACACGTCAGTGTCGTTTAATGTTCCGGATGAGTTTCGGTGTCCGATATCGCTCGATTTGATGAAAGATCCGGTGATTGTGGCGTCGGGGCATACATATGATCGGAGTTCGATAGCTCAATGGATTAATACAGGACATTATACGTGTCCTAAGAGCGGACAAAGGTTAATTCATATGGCTTTGATACCAAACTATGCGTTAAAAAGCTTGTTGCATCAGTGGTGTCAAGAGAATAATATTCCGTTAACGGAATGCTCTTCAAATGCAGAGTCGGAGAAAAAGATGTGCGAGAAAGTCGTCGATCATATTTCCGCTACCAAAGTGGCGATTGATTCTGTTAAAAGAACTGCAGAGTTTGTGGTAGGGAAATTGGCGATGGGTTCCGTTGATATTCAAAGACAAGCAGCTTACGAGTTACGGTTGCTTGCGAAAACTGGGATGGATAACCGTAGGATAATTGCTGAGGCGGGAGCTATACCGTTTCTTGTTACGCTGCTGAGCTCTAATGATCCAAAAACCCAGGAAAACGCTGTTACTGCATTGCTTAATCTTTCGATTTTTGACAACAATAAAGTCTTGATCATGGCGGCCGGAGCTATCAAGAATATAGTTGATGTTCTCGAATCAGGAAAAACGATGGAGGCACGAGAAAATGCAGCAGCTGCGATTTTTAGCTTGTCGATGATAGATGACTTCAAGGTAGCTATCGGAGCTCATTCTCAAGCAATCCCAGCCCTCGTTGGGCTCCTTAGAGAAGGAACAACGACCGGAAAACGGGACGCTGCAATGGCATTATGCAACCTTGCGCTTTACAATGCTAACAAACCGAAAACCGTGGCTGCCGGGGCTGTTCCGTTGCTTATTGAACTGTTGATGGATGATAAAGCAGGTATTACAGATGATGCATTGGGTGTTTTGGCCTTGCTTTTAAGTTGCCCACAAGGGCTCGAAGCTATTAAAAAGAGTAGACCTTTGGTGCCTCTTCTTATCGATCTTTTGAGATTCGGGTCGGCCAAAGGGAAGGAAAACTCGATAATGCTTTTGCTCGGATTGTGCAAAGACGGTGGAGAGGAAGTTGCAAGACGGCTTTTGATAAACCCGAGAAGCATTCCTTCGCTTCAAAGCTTGGCTACTGATGGTTCACCTAAAGCTAGAAGAAAAGCCGAAGCGTTGCTTAGATTACTCAACCGATGCTGCTCACAATCTCATAATCCTGTCGGATTGTAACGTACTTTGTCGAGTGTAAATTTGTCGATTCTTGATTTTACTTGCACGATAAGTTTCATTCCCGAAACACGAATTGTAATGATTATATGAATACAAATTTCATTGATAGAACTTATAAATTGTTCGTTTACATTTTTCCGATAAGAAAAAAATGAATGTATGCACATCAAGCTAATACCGGTAAACTCGAATATTTACTAGTATAGGACAGGTTAAACTTATGTTCAACCGATCAGAACTAAAGTGGTTGAAGCTCAGTGTTAGCGAACCGTGATTCGCGTAAACCAAAGAGTTAATCATCGGGCGATGATCTTTTTTACAACTCTACCAATTCCAGCAAAATGTGGCTGCCGTTGGTATCGTATTTCCAGAACCAACTTCCGTTATCCATCAGATTCTGCGGAATCAAGTCCATCTGAACGACTAAACCTGCAATTGAAGTGAATGACGTAGATGAGTTCACAAGAAAACCCGTGTTGAAATCAAGATCGTTCTATAAGCATAACGGAAAATCGAGTTTCCGAAATCCACAAATGCTAAAAATAAAAGCTGATGCATCAAATTATGCAAACCTGAATCTCCAGAAGTAATCTTCATTTTATAGCCATCCGGGACTTCAAATACATGATTTCCCTGCATGAGAGGAAAAAACCGAAATGTGAACAGAGTGTGACTCAGAAAACCGGCTTGAGTATGAATGGACAACACTGATTAAAATAAGGTGCCGAGACACGAGTTTAAATTGTTTGATGGTTATCATATTTAACCTGTATGATAACATTGTAGGCCTCAAACTCGGCATTTCCGTGTAATATGACCTTAAGTGCCTCGGAACGGCAAACGTCATGCTTCCAATAAACGTTGTCTCCGGAAGTCCAGTCAATTCCGTCATTAAGGACCGTTACGTTACATAACTTACATCTTCCGCACCTGCATAAAAGATGAACTCAATCTTGAACCCGAGAATCAATTGGTACAATCTTTGAAGATGCACGAAAGCATGCAATACGAAACCTGTGTCCGTGTTGTAATATTGGTTCACCTTTGTCATCGATCCTAATCGAGCCAATAATGTTTTCAGCTACAATAATCATGCTCCCATCGAGCTGGAGGAAAAGAAAAACCCATGTCAGTGTAAAAGATAATGATATAAGCATTAGTAAAACCATTCATTGAGATATTTACGACCTGAACGTTTCTCCATAAGAACTCTGCTACTTCGACTTGTAACTCCGAGCCCTTAGAGATGGAACCTCCGCTAAACTGAGGAACAGAAGAAAATGTTGTTATTACACCAAAGGAAAATATCGAGTTGCAAAAGCCAGAATATACTTACTTTCTGCCTGGTGACCTCCCAAACTGGTCCGAGTGCAGGATGTAGAAAGATGAGAAACGGTGGTCCAGAGTCAACGTATTTATCGTTACTTTGAACCTAGGTAATATGAAAGAACACGATAAGCTGAATAAACCCAAATTGGATATTTGTAGTTAAAGCTTGGTTCTGGAAAATCTTAATAGTTCTTATAGGAAATACCTTGGGAAGATCAATATCGCACCGTGAAAGAAGATCATATGCATTCCGCATGATATCCAACAGTGAACCATCAGGAGTCTGCATATAGAACCGGTTTTTTCCGGAAAGACAATTTAGTATCTGAAATAGTTTCATTCGATATAAAACAAGGGTGCGAAAGAAGAATAGTCGGAAAACTACCTGGTGAAGTGATGTGTCCGAAGGTTTTCTTTTCTTCTTAGCGGATGATGTGACCCTTCTTCGTTCGTTATAAACAATAAAGGTATCCAAATTATCTGTAGACACATGTAGCAGCAATGTTAAACCGAATGATAACATGATATCAATGGAAGAAGTCACGGTCGAACTCAGCTAATACGATACCTTCCACACCCTTGAAACACCTAGATGGATATGTATTAAGAAAATTATCTGCGATGTTTTGCATAGTGCACTCAAGCCTGCCACCGGGAACACTGCAAAAAAAGGGTGGTTAAAATGTTACCAAAGAAAGAGCTATCCCTTCGAAAGAATACAAGCCAAGTACCTGTGCCGGTTTCCAAAATAATCCGTGTATACAATCGACTTTTTCGTATTTAAAACCATGCCGGGTAAACTTCTTTCACTTCTACTCGATGCAACTAACTCAACCGAAGGTAGATCCACATAAAGAATGTTCGTATTAGCAGGGAACTCTGCCTGCAAACTTGATACAATGAAGAGAAATTTCCGAGTTTGTTACTTGATACAGCATGGAAATACGGAAGGGATGAATTAAAACTGAATGTATCGAACTTGGTGTACCTATTAGGGGAAGGATGTCTACTTGTGATTCCAAATTTATCAAACTCAGTGTATTCAATGCATGACAAACCGTATGCCCACTCCCCATCGAGGTTCTTCTCGATTAGAACATTGATTCCTTCCGTAGCACCCATGTTCCTCTTGCAGGACGCGAACCCGAGTTTCTGTTACAAATATGGATTCAGCAAACGAACTCAATCCCAATGAAGTCGGGATATCTATTAACAGACATACCTTTCCATGATGTAATCCGATCCCCGCCAATGCCAAGAGGGTCACATCAGTAGCAGCAACGACATTACTGCAAATTCTCGAATTAAGCGACAGGTACATATCGTATCATGCAAATAAGTTCTGATATATAATACATATGCCTAACCTGACTTGCCGAACGGTAGCACCTTTCCTTCCATGATCATAAAGCCATTGAAAAACACCTTTATCATACGCAAGTTTCCATATTACTCCATGACCACCAGGCTTACATACAGGCACAAATGGTTTCCTAACCAGCCATTGTCCGTCTTCGGCACTTACGGCAGGGACTAAAGGCTAACAAAATTTATATGTACAAATTAATAACGAGCACTGATAACAAGATAGAAACAGACAGTAGAGAACTCCAACCTGTTCAAAGAGTCGAAAACTTGACCGGCCTCTTCCGAACCATCTGAGTTTTTCACAAAGCGAAGTGATATGTTCATGGTTGTTCTTAGCTGAACTCGTCATGATCGCAACAGGAGTGATGCATTGTTTGCCATATAGCTTGAAGTAAAGGAACTCTCTAGCCTTGCATTCATGCAATAAAAACGTTAAAAACGACACAAGTCTGGCACGAAAAAAGACATAAAAACATTTGTGGTAAAATTAGTCAGATTGAATTGTGCTCCCCCTACTCAAAAATAGTCAAATTAGTCACTGCACATTAAATCAAAAAGCAAAGTGATCTATTAAAAATTTCATTCATTTCTACTATTAAAAACTGGCATACCACGTATCAGTCTGATTATTCCATCAGCCACACCAATTTTTAACAGTGCTTAAAAATGACCAATATGCTCTTCGAACAAGAAATTAATTTTTCTATTTCTTTAGTAGAGGGAGCACAATTCAATATGACCCCTAGTACAGGGGCTTCTATTATACATTTACCAAACATTTGTATATACCTGAAGATCTCTTACAAGACCTTCTAACAATGTTCTGCCACAATAAGGAAGCATTGCAGCTGGAAGACATTCACCAGTTTCAGAATCAACCAAACCAAGCCTATCCGCTGAACCTCCCAATGGATATATTTCACCTAAATCTGGCAAACCCTAAAACAGATCATATCTTATTATTCAAGCAAACTTTGTGGACATATCCTTATCATTTTACCTGTAGGTTAAAATATGCCATAGGTCCCTATACTCTTCACAAATTTGGAATTTAGTCCATGTACTTTTATTTCTAAAAATGTAACAATGTTAATAATTGGACCTGAATTTTGAAATCTAAAAAGTAAGACTTAATTCCTAGAAATAAAAGTAAAAGAACTAAATTCTAAACTTACAAAGAGTATAAAGATTTATGGCATATTTTAACCTTCCCTAAATGCTCATGTGAAGGCCAAATTCGAAGGTGCTCAAATAAAGGTTTTACAAGCGCCTCATAATACAAAATTAAGTAAATGTTAAAATGTTTAAAATATAAATACTTGTATAAAGGTCAAACCTTTTCGAAGGTGTTCAAATAAAGGTTTTACAAGCGCCTCATAATACAAAATTAAGTGAATGCTAAAATGTTTAAAATATAAATGCTCGTATAAAGGTCAAACCTTTTCGAAGGTGCTCAAATAATGAATTTTCAAGAGCTTCATAATATAAAATTAAGTGAACACTAAAATGTTTAAAATATAAATGTTCGTATAAAGTTCAAACCTTTTCGAAGGTGCTCAAATTGTTGCGCGGAAGCGTGTGAAAGAGTAAAATTATTGTACTAAAAAATCACACTAAGTTCAATTCCCAGGAAAGAGAGGTGGATCACGAGGATCACTTAAGTACCAAGTCTTTCCTAGCCAGAATATCCCTCTATCGTAATTTAATAGCACAATAAATCACTACAATCAAATTCACAAAATATGAACAATAAATAGTAAAGAACACCAGAATTTTAACGAGGTTCGGCAAATCTTGCCTACGTCCTCGGGCACTACCAAATATATTTCACTCCAAAAATACAAGTGAAACTTTACAAATAGGGAGAGAGAACAATTGCCTTAAGTAGAGAATGGCAAATGTGGGATGATGAGAATGAGCAATGGTTGGCCTATTTATAGTTGAGATTCAAGGGCCACCTTGCAAAGTCACTATTCACTTAGGGACCAAAAATTGCTATTTTCCCATGCCCAACACTAAATAAAATATTTGGTGCCCATAACTTTGACCTTTCCAAAGTATGGGTAGGTATGGGAAAGGTATGGGCAAGGTATGGGGTATGGGTATATTCTAATAATCTCCACCTTGAAGATTTGATTAGGATAATCTTATCTTCACACAATTCTTTCTGCTTTTGACAACAATACTTGATAGTGCCTTCTTCAACTGTTAAACTTGCAGGATATTAATCAAGTTCAAACAATGTTCGAACTTGGTTGCTGTTACCACCTTGGTCATCATATCTGCGGGATTATCTGCAGTCTTGATCTTCTGAAGACAAATTTTCCCCTCTTCAATAATTTCCCGCACAAAATGGAATCGTACGTCGATATGTTTTGTACGTGCATGATAGACTTGATTCTTTGCTAAATGAATAGCACTTTGACTATCACAATACACGTTAATATGCTCCTGAACCAACCCCAAGGTTTTAGCCATACCTTGTAACCAAACAGCCTCCTTTACAGCCTCTGTGACAGCCATGTACTCGGCTTCTGTGGTTGACAATGCAACTGTAGACTGTAGTGTAGACTTCCAACTTATTGGTCCTCCAGCAAGTGTAAACACATAACCGGTGGTTGATCTTCGCTTGTCCAAATCACCGGCATAGTCAGAATCAACGTACCCAATAACACCTTTACCAAGTGTATTATCCTGCTTGAACAGTAATCCAACATCCACGGTCTTCTGAATATACCGTAGAATCCATTTCACAGCTTGCCAATGTCCTTTTCCAGGATTATGCATATACCTGCTCACTATACTAACTGCCTGTGAAATGTCGGGTCTTGTACACACCATTGCATACATCAAGCTACCCACTGCATTAGAATACGGAACTTGCAACATGTATTCTTGTTCCGTATTCGTCGAAGGAGATAGTTGTGCAGAAAGCTTGAAATGAGAAGCCAACGGGGTACTTACAGGTTTGGTCTGCTCGTTCATACCAAACTGCTGTAGTACTTTCTTCAAATACTGCTTCTGAGACAAGCTAACTCTGCCATGAGCTCTATCTCTACATATTTCCATGCCGAGAATCTTTTTAGCTTATCCTAGATCTTTCATCTCAAACTCGAGATTGAGTTGAGTCTTCAATCTTTCAATCTCAACTTTGCTCTTAGATGCTATTAGCATATCATCAACATATAAGAGCAAGTATATGAAAGTTCCTTCTTGTAGCTTCTGAAAATACACGCAATGATCAAATTTACTTCTTGTGTACCTTTGCCCTTTCATGAACTGATCAAATCGCTTGTACCACTGCCTCGGAGATTGCTTCAATCCATAAAGCGACTTTGTCAGTTTGCAAATCCAATTTTCTTTTCCAGCAACCTTGAATCCATCTGGCTGAGTCATATAGATTTCCTCTTCCAAATCACCGTGTAAAAACGCGGTCTTCACATCAAGCTGAACTAGTTCAAGATCATATTGCGCAACCAAGGCTAGCAAAATCCGAATAGACGAATGCTTCACAACTGGAGAAAACACTTCATTGTAGTCTATTCCTTCTTTCTGAGCGTAACCCTTTGCTACCAATCTAGCCTTGAATCGAATTTCATTTTTACCAGGAAATTCTTCCTTCTTTGCATATACCCATTTGCATCCAATTGCCTTCTTTCCCTTGGGCAGTCTCACCAACTCCCAAGTCCTATTTTTATAAAGAGACTGCATTTCTTCATTCATAGCTTGCTTCCACTTTACACCATCAGAGTTACTTATTGCTTCTGTGTAAGTGGAAGGAACATCATCATCTGCAATTGGAAGTGCATAGGCCACCATATCGTCAAAGCGAGCAGGCTTACGAATCTCTCTTCTTGGCCTCCTATATGCAATTGAATCTTGTTGCTGTAGAAGTTCTTGGGTCGAAACTTCTTCATCATTTGTTCTTTCAATATTAGCTGGATCATCATTAACCTTTTCAAACTCCACCTGCTGCAAAGTACTACTGGTTTTGTCATCCTTTTGTGAATCCTCGTTCTTCATCATGGTTGATTCATCAAAAGTTACATCTCTACTGAAAACAATCTTCCTTGTATCAGGACACCAGAGACGGTATCCTTTTACACCACCAGTTATACCCATGAATAATGCTTTCTTTGCTCTTGGGTCTAACTTAGATTCTTTTACATGATAATATGCAGTGGAACCAAAAACATGTAAAGAATCATAATCAGTAGCAGGTTTACCAGTCCACATCTCCATAGGAGTTTTTCCATTTATTGCAGCTGATGGCAATCGGTTAATTAGATGGCACGCATATGTAACTGCCTCAGCCCAAAATTCCTTGCCCAATCCAGCATTGGACAACATACATCGAACTTTCTCCAGTATAGTCCGATTCATGCGTTCTGCCACCCCATTCTGCTGTGGTGTATCTCGAACAGTGAAGTGTCGCACAATGCCCTCATCTTGACATACTTGTAGAAATGGATCATTTTTGTACTCAGTACCATTATCTGATCGAAGTCGTTTGACCTTTCGACCTGTCTGAGTCTCCACCATCTTCTTCCACTTCAGAAATGCATCCAAAACTTCATTTTTTCTTTTCATTAGATACACCCATACTTTTCTTGAATAATCATCAAGAAAAGTGACAAAATAGTGCATACCTCCCAAAGAAGCCACTTTGGTAGGTCCCCACACATCACTGTGAACATAGTCCAGAATTCCTTTCGTATTGTGAATTGCTGAACCAAATTTTACCCTCGTCTGCTTGCCCAGAACACAATGTTCACAGAATTCCAATTTGCAAGAATTTGCACCTTTCAACAAGCCTTGCTTCGCCAAAGTCTGCAAAGCTTTTTCACCAGCATGTCCCAATCGCCTATGCCATAACCTGGTAGCCTCTGAATCTGCATCTTTCGCAGAAGCTGTTGATGTTGATCCAATAACTGTACTTCCATTTAAATAGTACAAGTTATTTCTTCTAGTGCCTTTCATCACCGTCAATACCCCAGCTACTACCTTTAGTAATCCATCTCTCAAAGTGATTGTGAACCCTTTAGATTCTAGGGCCCCTAATGAGATGAGATTTTTCTTCAAGCTGGGTACATAGCGAACATCTGTCAGAACTTGGATTGAGCCGTCATGGTTCTTCAATTTGATTGTACTTGTTACCTTCATGCCATACCCACTTGTTCTTCAGATAGTCCTTATAGACACATGGTAGTCATCCAATATATCATCGTGACAGCCATTGAACCAACTACACTCCATCTGCTCCACATAGAATGACTCCAAGGACAATTCATTAGCCTTTAGACTGAAACACCATCTTTGACTGTCTCACCTTTGACTTTCTTCTACCTTTGTTTTTTTTTTTTTTTTTTTTTTTTTTTTTTTTTTTTTTTTGCTGTGTGAACGACCTCTTACTGTTAAGACTTCTGCGGTTGTATCTCTGTGATCTCTTTTATCTTTCTTTCGAGTCTCAGATCTATACAACGCACTACAGACTGCATCAAATGTGATCGTGTCCTTCCCATGAAGCAATGTGGTGGTAAGATGATCATATTCATCAGGAAGGGAATTCAACAATAATAATGCCTTGTCTTCATCTTCAAATTTCTCATCCAAATTTAGCAAGTCTGCTAAAATTTTATTGAATGAGTTCACATGGTCATTCATCGACATACCGGGTGCATACGTGAATCGATAAAGTTTCTTTTTCATATAAAGCCTATTTTCAAGACTTTTCGTTAGAAACTTTTCTTCCAATGTATCCCACAGCTTCTTCGCTGATGTCTCCCTCATGACGGAGTACTTCTGCTCTTTGGCCAAACATAGGCGGATTGTACCACACGCCTGTCTATTGATCTTGGCCCACTCCTTGTCATCCATCTTGTCAGGTTTTTCTTCAAGGGCTATATCCAGCTCTTGCTGACATAAGACATTCAGGATCTCACACTGCCACATACCAAAATTATTGGTACCGTCAAATTTTTCTACTTCAAATTTTGCATTTGTTACAGTAGTCCTTGCTGATGACGATGCTGCTGCCATTTTTCTCCTCAATCCCAACTACTGTATACGTGAACAGTACCGTATACGTGAATAGTGCCATATACGTGAATAGTACTGTATACGTGAATAGTGCCGTATACGTGAATAGTACCGTAAACGGTCGTATTCTCCAAGTACGAATCTGGCTCTGATACCAATTGTTGCGCGGAAGCGTGTGAAAGAGTAAAATTATTGTACTAAAAAATCACACTAAGTTCAATTCCCAGGAAAGAGAGGTGGATCACGAGGATCACTTAAGTACCAAGTCTTTCCTAGCCAGAATATCCCTCTATCGTAATTTAATAGCACAATAAATCACTACAATCAAATTCACAAAATATGAACAATAAATAGTAAAGAACACCAGAATTTTAACGAGGTTCGGCAAATCTTGCCTACGTCCTCGGGCACTACCAAATATATTTCACTCCAAAAATACAAGTGAAACTTTACAAATAGGGAGAGAGAACAATTGCCTTAAGTAGAGAATGGCAAATGTGGGATGATGAGAATGAGCAATGGTTGGCCTATTTATAGTTGAGATTCAAGGGCCACCTTGCAAAGTCACTATTCACTTAGGGACCAAAAATTGCTATTTTCCCATGCCCAACACTAAATAAAATATTTGGTGCCCATAACTTTGACCTTTCCAAAGTATGGGTAGGTATGGGAAAGGTATGGGCAAGGTATGGGGTATGGGTATATTCTAATACAAATAATGATTTTTCGCTTCATAATACAAAATTAAGTTACTGCTAAAGTGTTTCAAATAGAACACATAAGCATATTAAAAAAGATTTGACCTTTTTAAAAAGTTTGACATTATACAAGTAATTACTTGGTCCCTATTCGAGAATTTAGCCTATACATAAATTAAAAAAAACTCCATTGGCGCTAACCTCAATTCCCCATAAAGCAGCTTGAGATGCATATTCAGTGTTTGATGAAAGGTCACAACCAATAGGAGGATGAATTTCTAAAAACTCACATTCCATTGATTCATGTAAATGATTGGAATTGTTTATAGATTGAGTTTCAAATGAGGATTGTGCAAGTAACTCAAGCACCATTATTTGATACCTACAAACAAAACAAAGCAATGTTAGTCGAAAGTCAGAAGTTTAATAAGAAACGAAATGCGATAAAAATGAAAACTTTACCCTATAATTCCACCAATACAATCATAAAAGTCTTCAACTTCACCTAAAACCTTCAACAGGTTGTTGAAGTCTTGTTGAGTGTCCTCACCCACCAAAACACCGCCGTTTTGATTCTCTCTTCCACCATTTCCACCATTACCATTGCCGCCATTGCTGAAGTCCAATTTTTCAATGATTTTGGCCAATGAATAAAGCGCCGTCTTCACTGAACTCATTTCCCTATCTTCAAAACCAAAACCCATGTCGAACACATGGTCTTGACCAGCTGCAACCATGGACTTAACCAAAAACAATTCGTTTAAACCCAAACCGAGTGAACTCAAAACCTTTTTATAACCATGGGTGTTTAAAAAGAACTTGACTTTAGCATCAGAGTCAAGGATTTTGAGCTTTTGCTTGAGGGTTGTGGAAGATGAAAGCTTTAAACGAAGAGCTTTTAAGCGAGAGATTTCATGGTGGAAATTGGAGTCTGGAGCAGGCGGCGCGTACTCTATACTTGCGGTGGATACGCGTGGGGCACATAGTGGTGGTGGTGGAGAAGAAGAGGAGAGAGATGAAGAGAAAGAAAGGGTAGGAAAAGGGTGGAAGAGAAGAGATGGTTTTTTGGGGTTTAAAGAGTAGAAAACAGGGTTTGTTTTGTTATTATTATGGAGAAGAATAGAAGAAGAACAAGGAGTTATGGCGGTGGTGGTGGTGGTGGCCGCCATTGATTAGAATGGGAAGAAAGGGGGGGGAGGGGGGATAAGAAGAGAATTTTGTGGAAGCATATACCGAGGATCATGCGGAGAAAAACAAGAAGTGAAGTTTGTGAAGAGTTGGAGGTTGAAAACATAACTGTCAAACAGGGGCGACACACGTACGTGTCTTGTTCTGTGGGGGCTGTTTGAGAGGATCTAGTAAGCAACCTCATCTCTTGTGATTCTCCTTTTGGATTTTGATTGGTTGCTGTGAATTTTGTTGGGTTTTTTACTTTTCATGATTTTTTTTTTGGAGGGGGGGGGGTAGAGGCAGTGGTATTGAGCACACCGCTCTCAAGGCCCTTTGGGTTTATTTCTCCAGGCTTTGGTTGCTGAGCTCAGTCTTAGGCAATTTTCTAGGCTTTTTGACATTATCATCAACTCTCAAGCCTGTGCTCCTCAAACAAATAGTTAAACCCATTTTCATTTGTTTATACATTATTGAGGGTGAGATATGATAATACGGTTAGAACCCATGTTAAACGAGTGTTTCATAAGAATTTTAGTTATCACTTCATATATGTCAAAATAATTTCATTTTCATATATTTATCGTTTCTTATTTTTTTAAAATACAAGTTCAAATAAAGAATTATGACATAAAATGAAATCATTAGATAAAGATTTGGACAAAAATTAGGAAGAAATGGACTGAAATGGACTAAAATGTACCATGGCATACACACATGTTGGGAGTAAAGTCCTATGTCATGGTCCATGTGTTGAGACTGCAAGTGACAACTATGAGTGCCAACTAGGGCAAAAAATTCCAACCAAGTCACTAGAGGGTCATTCGAGAAACCTAGGATTTGGGCCTCCTAGAAGTGTGGGGAATCTCCTAAAGATGAAGACTCTAGAAGTTTGGAGGAGTAACCGGAACATTGAGGTAGCTCAAGAAACCCTCTAGAATCAAGCAAGCCCGCAAGCTACGTTGGGATAGCAGAATCGCTGCTAAAGCACTACAACCGGCACAGTAGGTCCAAACGCAAACGGAAGGGTTTGGAATCGTCTAAAGTGCTTAAGAATGGCACCACTTATATAAATACTAAGGAAATACTTCAATTGAAAAATATTTGGGGGATTTAAAAAAATAATTCATTTTTTGATGAAGCTATTAAAAATGGCACCACCACCCTTTTAATTGTCAAGCTTTTTTTTTAGTTGTATATGGAAGTGTCATCCAAGTGAGGTGTGAGCTTGAGAGTAGCATGCTTAGGCATACTTGCGAGTGTAGTTAGAGAGTTTATTTGTAAAGCCCTCTTATATACATTTTCTTAAGTTTAATTCAGTACATAGCATTCTCCTAAACTCTTCCTTATTCGTTTGATTCTCTCAAGTGCCTTGGCTTAAGTCTCACATCTAAGGCCGTAAGTTGTGCCAAGTTGAAATCTCAGCCCGTGAAACTTGCACATCGTAATTGTATATGATGAGACTCAAATCTAAATACTTAAAGACCCAAAATTTATGACTAAACCAAAAATGTCTAAGGCTCGTTAACATTTGTTGTTTCTTGTTAGAGTCTATTTTTTAATATTTTAATATATATTTTATATGATATAGTTTTTGAGACCAAAGGATTTTGTATTAAGATATTAACTCAAATTCTATTGGCTTAATTATTATTTGATACTCGAGTTTTAAATTATTTTCTAATATGGTTGTGTCTTTTGGTTCAATATGATACAAGTATTTGACAAAAGTTACATATTTTGCCACTCATAGAACCGTATTAATATTTTTAGTGTTTAATTCAAGTTTTAGTGTTAATTTAATTATAATTAATTGCTAATATTATAATGTTTGAATTTTCATAATTTTGTTAATAGAATAAAATTACTATTACTTATGTTTTTTTTAAAAAATTTTATGTTTAATTTGCTAAATACAATGTGATGATTATGATTTTATTTTTAGTAACTCTTAATTTATCTATAAGAGTTGAAATTAAATTCTCAAAATTTTAAATCTTAATCTTACTATTGAGTCGAAATCTTGTTCACAAGTTATAAGAATTATTATGGAAAAGTTTATAGTTTCATTTGTTATAACTTATTTATCTTTTTTGGATCGTAGACTAAGTTAACTTTTTTTTATACAATACTTAAAAATACTTATAGTTTTTTCTCAATCATTAACTGGGAGGATAATGCGGGCTAAAGCACTTGAACTCACATTCTCCTATACTGACAACGATCTTGATGCCAATCGAGCTAAAACTTAAGACTTTATGAACTACTAAATCACGTTTAATCACCCCACAAATTCTCATTTCCTTTATGAACTTAAAGACTTTTTAGAGTGCCATGGAAATCTCTCGTCTACGTAGCCACCATGTCCATCACAAATAAAATGGACTAATTTTCACAAGACGCTCTCACATGGCAATGCCTTTGGCAAAGGGAGCACTGACTATTTCCAAAATTGACGGTGGAATTTGGACTTTAAATTAAAAAAAAAAAATTGCAAGTTAGTGTCTTATTATGCAATCTCAAAATGCAGCTGTTATTTGAAATTTGGTTAAAAAGAATCTATTGATTCATGGCACAATCTGGACTTGGTCTTCTATAATTTTATTGGTTTAGTTGTTTTGATTTTTGAGTCATAATTATTTAGTATTGTTAAAATTGTGTGATCCGAATTTAGTTTGTTTGATACAGTTTAAAAAGTTTGAGGTATAACTCGGTTGTTAATTAAAAAATAAAATAAAGAGATAAAATAGGGGATCTATGGGGATGAAGGTTTGAGGGTCGAATAAGTATAGGACTATACTTCTTTTATTAGACATTTGGTCCCGTTCGATTTTACGTTTTAGTACGGACCTTGCCACACAAGTTGAATTCGTATGGTACTATACTTCTTTTATTAGATTGATTATAAAAGGGTTGTTTAACCCTCAAAATGTGTATAGTAAAAAACCTCTTGTATTGTTGTTTTTCAATATTAGTGAATTTATCCTCCTTTACTTGTGGTTTTTTTCTCGATAAGGGTTTTTCATTTAAAATCTGCATATTCTTATTTTTCTTTCTTATTGTTTTGCGATCAATCCTACTACTATTATCGATGTATAGCATAACAAGTATAGGTTTTTTTTATTCCTTCGTTTTGCTATTCATATGTTTACGGTTCATGACTATCCTTTTCAACAATGTCATCTTCAAAGATCAAACTTACGTCTCCCCTTAGGAATGCATTGTGTCTTACCATGTACCTAACACTTGTTGGTATTTATATAGGATTTTATTTATTGGTATGGTTGTTTCAATTTTGAATAATTTTCCTTTTAACATGAGAGATATTTTTAGACTTTCTTGTGAATTTAGAAGTACAATCCATTACCTTGATGACAGGGTGAATCCAGAAAACCTTTAGGGGTCGAAATTAAATTATAATTTTTTGTGAAGTTAAAGTGTAATTTGATCTTGTATTAACTTATGATTTCATCACTTTTGAAAGGACTAAATAAAAATCTTTCCTTTTTTAAGGGACAAAGTGCAATTTTACCATATAATAACTTTTAATCTTACCATTTACTAAGGGACTAAAAGATTTTATTTTTTTCCATTTGAGGGGGCCAAGACCCTTACCTTCCCCCTTCTAATATCTCTCATGGTCAATTAAACTTTAGTTTAATTGGTATTGTAGCAATTACAACTACCAAGATGAACGTAAATTTGAGTGCATTTAAGTGCAATTGTTTCTGCATCGTTTCATAATTTATTAGCTATTTCTTTTAGCATGCATAGCGCCCTATACATACGATATGGAAGATAACTAGAGAAATTAACTAATAGCAGCATGAGTGTGTCAAAAAGAATTTCATCTAAAACGATCTTTTCCTAGTGTTTGTAGGAATTTAAAGGGTTAAAGTACAGGGGTTAATAAAAAAAAAGTGTTGACCTAGTAAATTTAATGGGGTAAAAGTACTATGAAGGTCCCTATACTAAGAGTCGGATTGTATTTTGCTCCCTCTGTTACGAATGGGTAAATTAATCCTTATATATTAAATCAAAGAGCAAAACATTGGTTCTTCTGTTAAAAATTTCATCTATTTCTACTATTAAAAATTGATCATTGTATGTCAGCATATTGTACGCATAGCATGCCACATATCAGTACTGTTTGGTTATTCTATCAGCCAGGCCAGCTTTTTGCAATACAAACAGATGAAATTTTTAACTGAAAAGATCAATATGCTCTTTGAACTAACATACAAAAACTAATTTATTCATTTTTTGAGTAGAAGAGGTAAAATATAATTTAACTTCTAATACAAAACCTCTATGAAGCTTTTATCATTCAATGACTATCTTTTAAATTAAGACATGAAATTCAAATTTTGAAAAATATAATCCAAAATAATATATAGATATATGCATTGTCTCACACATATTTGTCTTTTATACCTGGTGTGTGAAGAGAAAAAAAAATAGAGAGAGAGAGAGAAGTTCTTAAACAAAAAAAAGACAGACCAAAAAATAAAAAAAAAAGAAGATACATGACAGAACTCTCCTTGATTCTCTCCAACACAGTTCAATGACTGCCCTAAAAAAACATGTTTATAGATATAGATATCTTAATTATACTCTTATTAATTATATTATCCTGTTTTCAAATATTTCTTTTATTAATATTACAAGACATGAAAACTGCTGTCTCTTCCTGACATTGGCAACCTAGTTTTAAAGACATAGGATTCCAGTTTATAATTTTCTTTTCCTAGTAATTCTATTTAATTAAGCATTAGTTTATAATAAACAGATACAAAATTATTTATCATGGGATTTTTTCAATTATTGTTATTTTATTTTTTTAATGTTATCTTTTGAATATTTAAAAATTACATTTATCAAATAATTTAATCCCAATTTGTACTTAATTTTTATAAATTAAATTCAGTACTTAAATTTTCTATACTTGATTTTTTTAATATTTAATTTGTTAAACAACACCTTAAAGACTCTTAAATCTTAAAACTAATTAATCCTCCTTAAAACATAAATTTTATATATATTTCATGCATTTTCGGAATGTTAATATATGTATAAATTTATCTACCGATAATGTATCACATATAAACCCTAAAAACATAAACTAACTCGGAATTCGTGCCATAAGAGACAATGGAAACAACAAACAAAGGGATGGACTAATATTCACCTTTGTGCTCACATTGATTTACATTAATAGACAATATCTATGATTCACATTGATTTTTTTTTCCTTGAATTAAGGATTCAAGGTTCAAAATTGTCCTTCAAAACAATTTCATTTTCAAAAGTTTGAACCTGAATTCTCTTCCAAAGTTCTATTTTGACTACAAATACTTGAATATCTCACTAACAAAATATTATAGTCCTTCATATTCATAAAGTGAGATCTAGAGTACTTGCCATTGTCCTTACCTCTTGTTTCCTATTGCCATCCCCATATTTTACTTCCTTATTCAATCTACAAAGCTTTGAAAATGATGAAGACGAAGCCAATGAAAGAGACAAACCACCACTATCATCCAAATCTAATGAACCCTTTTCATCAAATTCACCAGCCACTGTTGTCACTTTCAATGACAAGTCCAAATCTAAACGATCTTCAATGTTTGATACCACGCTACTTATCATCTTCCTCTTTAATGGTGTGCAATTTGTACCCATCGTTGGCCTTTGTGAACTAAAGCTAAGTGAATTGTAGTTGTTACAGCTACTAAATAATCTCTTTGCAACTGAACAATACAACCCTTTGCTTGTCATATCCAATACATTTTTATTGTTGTTCCCTCTCCAAGAAATTACATCACCATACCTGCAAAAGTAGAATATATATAGGTGGCATCAGAAAGAAACAAAGTTATAAAATTATAAATTATTAAGAAGAGTCAAAGTACAATTTTATTATTATACAAATATATAATTTCATAAAAATTTAAGGAATTCAATAAAACATCTACCATTTGAGAGGGAGGAGCCATTGCCTGCCCCTTTACCTTCGTCATTGGGTGGCATCTATATATAGTTGGGAAAATGGAGAGAAAAAAAATCCATTTATTGTTAATCATTTCATGTGAAATTTGCATTGAGATATTTTTTTAACCAATTCGACCTGTTTCAACATTAAATGAGAAAAACTAATTTCTATATAAAAGTAATTTCTTTATTTTTGACATGACTTGATCAAATGATTACAATATTTTTATTTTTGTCTTTTAACCACAATCATTATTCTAAAAAGATCCTACATTACACGTCAAAAAAATCCTCAAAATAGTGAGAAAGATATAGTAGATTTCTTTTATTTTATACCTAAAAGTAGAAGATGGACTTTGATTATTGAAACTTTGTCTCATGGGGAGTTGGCTGAGTTTATGTATATGGTGGTGATGATCTCCATTTTGAAACACTATCTCTTTCTTTTGAATAACTGCAATATAAAAGGGCATAATCATATATATACATTTTCAAAGAAAACTTTTAAAATATATGCACTGTTAGATTCAATTATTACCTTGATTGGGGTCATCAATCTTCTTGCTTCTATACATCTACCAAAAAAAAAAAACCAATTCAAATTAAGTACATATATATATGTATGTATGTATGTATGTATCACAAAAAATTACCTGTAGATGACTCTTGACATGAGCTATGCTAAGGCCTTTGATGTTCATCAATTGAAGAACCAACTTGGGTGTTGCTCCTGGACCAATATGTGTATATATATAAAACATAAACTTTTGTTGCATAAATCAGCAAAGAAAATTTCTGGGTTTAAGCTTGTTTGTTGAGGGTTCATCATCAAATGTTCAAAAAATCATATATATATATGTATGTATGTGTGTATCAACTTACTATCTTGTCCTCCTAATCTTTCAACGGCATGAACAAAGCGAAGATGGAGATCCGGTGTCCACCGAAGTCTCGGCGTCTTGGACCGGTTATACGGCCGAACAGATCCGGTGGTCGACTTTTTTCCAGTTTCTTCAACCGAGCTGTTGCTTGAGCTCTCTCCTTCATTTCCTGTCTTGTAATTGATCTTGTTACGATCCTCCTCCGCCTCCTCCTCCTCCTCCTCTTCTTCTTCCTCGTCTGCAAGGTCTCTGTTGTTATTGCTGTTTTTTTCAAAGGTATCAACACTTGCCATGTTTTTCAAGATGTTTTTAGCTGTTTGCAAATGAGATCAAAGTGAAAGACTAAAGTGATTAATTAGGGTTTGAAAGTCATTGAAGACTTTACCTAGATCAGGCAAAGAAGGGGAATGAATATTGGGAATTTTTTTTTTTTGTATTTATTCTTTACAAAGAATACAAAAAAGAAATGAATCTTTCTCTCAAGCTTTGACAATACCTATATATATATATATATTCATATGACACTTTCCAAGAAAAAGGAAATGTTCCATATGATATCCATGCAAGTAATTAATAATAATGGGGATTAGGTAAGTAAGTTTTAAGGTTGGAGTTTTATCATACACAAATGTTATGTGTGGGTTTTTTATAAGTTATTAGGTTGAAGTTTCATTATGTGTAAGGGTATAGATATTTAAATTTATAAAATTATAAGTTAGTATAATGGTAATTTTTTTTATTATACT
The DNA here is from genome assembly GCF_007990345.1 of Gossypium hirsutum. Taxonomy (NCBI): domain Eukaryota; kingdom Viridiplantae; phylum Streptophyta; class Magnoliopsida; order Malvales; family Malvaceae; genus Gossypium; species Gossypium hirsutum. The sequence goes on along the minus strand of NC_053433.1, from coordinate 117,622,346 downwards.
CCAATTTATGCATAAGCGATGTTTAATTATATTTTAGTTTTCACATTTGCATTTTAATAAATTGATTCTAGTTTTAATGTGAGTTTAGATGGGCAATGAGGTGCGGTGTATTTAGTTTACTTTTTGTCTCACGCTACAATATCACAATAGTATCTAATCTCATCGCCACCAATATTTTTACACTAATTGCAGATAAATGTACGGTCTAACCAAACCCATTAATTGATAAAACTTGTAAACTGTTTAAATAATAAAAATAATAGACATTAGTAATTTTTTTAATAAAATTTACATATAATTAAATGGCGTAAACGAGACGTTCTTTATAACTTCTTTAATAAATGAAGATCCTGCCAATTTTACTAAAAGTAGACCATTGTCTTCAATGGGAAGTAATTAATTAATTAGCTATTACCATATATATGATATTGTGAATTATTCGTTAGTCTTCATTTCCTATATATTCTCAATTTTTATATTTGTAATTAAAAATTAAAATCAATCAATAAAATTTATAAATAAATTTACAATTATAATAAACGGAGCAGAATTAAATTATTACAATATATAAATGAATAGACTAATAATCACAATATATTCGAACATATATTAAAATAAATCTGAACAAAGAAGTGAAAGGATAGAGTAAGCATAGGTCCTGACCCACTAAAATTAAAAAATCGAAACTAAAAATCCACAAATATATAAATATGAAAATCCCGAAAACTCAACATTTACCAACACTACCAAAGCCCGGTTCGCTAAAGCTTTATCTTAATTCTTTTTTTAGATAATTAATTGTCATATTAAACTCTTAATTAAAGTGATTAGATATGGGTTAATTAATGAAGGAAAACCCTATAAATGCACTGTAAATGAACACCCTGTACATTGTTGGATGGCTCTAAAAGAAATGGTTAGGGCTTGTCAGCTCGTGACTTCTTTAACATGCCAGGAGAATATAACATAATAATTGGTTAAATTTTGGTTTTGGTCCCTCTATTGTACTTAAATTGAGAATTTAGTTTATGTACTTTTTAATTTGATGTAATTTTATTGATTAATCTAAGTAGTCTTGGTCTGCATTCTAATCCAAACACATTTTTCATCATTGATTTTGAACTCACTGTTATATTACCCAATCTTACTACTACAGTAATTAATCTCACAGTCATCTTTATTTTCAATCTCGCTATCCATCTAAATAAACCGTAAGCCTCGAGGGACCATAACCAAAATTTTCCCCTAATAAATAAAAAGGAAGACAAAGGAGAAAAAGGGGGGTAATTATAGGTTTGCATGCGTGTTGTAAAGGCATGTTATAGTTTTAGTTTGTCACCAATCAATGGCAAAGTTCAAAAAAGTGATGGTCTTAAGTGAGAAATACCGTCGAGATTCACGGATTTGGCTTTTTGTTCCCATTTCAAGACTCTTTTAATAAATTCTTCACCATTGCTAGCTAGCTAGCCACGCTTTTTGAGTCAATCTTTGTTTGAAAAAAAAAATATTATTTAATCTATTATAATTATAGGCAACAATTAGCAATTCCGTTCGAATTTTCAACTCTTTTGAAAGATGTTTACAAAATATCGTTCATTTGGCATTGATCAACTTATCTTGTGCTTGCAAATTCTTCAATTTCTTTTATATGTCTTTACTATAATAAAGTTCTTAACTGAATTGGTATCATAAACCGAGCACTAATTCAATTTTGAGTTAATTAAAATACCTTTTCTTTTAACAAATAACAAATGTTATTATAAGGATGTTTATTTTTTTAATAGTTTACGTAAAATCTCTATTAGAATAAAATTTGTGATTGTGTTGATGTCACGAGTTAACCAAACATCAGGAATTGATTATAACTTGAAAATTTAAGATATAATTAAAAGATTTTCAACCAATGCTCTAAGAGGGCATTATCTATAATTTTTTTAACATATATTCTTTCGCCCACTTGTGGTAATCTCATTTATGTATATATATAAATATGTCAACACATTTTACCAAACCAGCCTATGAAATATCATGTCTTGGTGGGGTTCTTTGGGAGTGGACCAACTAAACAAGAGAATGTTTAAAAGAATTCATGGAAGCACAATTTTCTTTTCCAATGAAAATTAGAATTAATTGGAATTTGTGTAGCATGATAATAACATTTAAATTAAATGCATGGGTGTTTGGGAAAGGTACGTGCTTATATCGGTGTAAAATTAAAATAGTTTTATATATTTTATAAATATTTATATAAATAATATTTTGACAATTTAATCGTTGAATTCATCAAGTTAATTTTACTAATCATGCATGTAAATTTTCAAATTGATTTGATGTTTTTATCATATTGATCCAATATATGATCTTTAATTTTATACCGACATAAGTAGATTATTCCCATCTGATAATGAAGTAGGGGATGATGGATTGCTTGGGATTGAACCAAAATTCTCATGTTTCACTATTTAATACTCTTGCCACTAGACCAAAAGACTATTGGCATTATATATATATATGATTAAAATAAGCACTTTCTACTTTTATTACTATGTTCATTTTTTTATCAAGGTAGGGAAAGGGTTATTCTGAGTTTTGAACCCAGAATTTGATGTTAAATAAGGATTTAAGCAAAATAATTAATTTACTAATAAATTTTTAGAGTATGCTTGGAAAACTATCTAATAATTAGATTTGAATGTAATTATTTATAATTACATAAGTGTAGTATGTTTCTGTAATTATAATAATTAGTGGGTTTCAATGAAAAGGGTAAAAAGAACACTCCAAGTATACATTCAGATTCTTACGGCTTGATTGAGAATAAAATCATCAATTACTTTATGATTTTTCAAACATACCTTGCATTATTTAAGTTTAAAACCATTAGTTAAAATAACTTGATTTTTTTATGATTATTATGTAAAAATAATAAGTTGGTAAAATAGTAAAATCTTATGTATGATAATAAATTTGTCACATTAGATTTAAAAATAATAGAATTTAACCACTATTGTCCGATAAAGACTAAAATTTTATAATGAATAAATTCACAGCTTTAATATAATAAAAAATTTAATTTATATATATACTTGTTCTAGGAGAAAGTTTAGGAGAGAGATTTTGAAAATGATTATGAAATGGTCATCTCAAAAACGATTCCCAATGCCGAATTGGAAAATTGAGGGACACCATTAAAGTACTTATCATTACTCAAAAAGAAAACTTTAAGCAATATTTGAATATTAGTCTTTAAAGAAAATAAACTAACATTTAGTCCTTACATTTGGTAAACTTTTTCACTTTAGTCCTTAATTTTTTGGGGGTCTACATGAGTTTTGGAATTTGGTGACTTTTTTTTTCAATTTGATTCTTAAACTTGGATTCCATTAAGGTAAGATGATGCAACATTTTAAGATTATATTACGTCATCACTTAATTTCTTTTTTAAAAAATTAAGTAATAATGTGACACGATCTCATAGTGTCACGTCAATATACATTAACGAAATCCAAGTTTAAAGACCAATTAAGAAAAATTATCAAGTTGAGGGATTATAGTGGACCAAAAAAAATTTCAAAGACCAATGTAAAAAAATTACTAAATGTTGTAGGCCAATTTTAGCCCATTTACATCAAAACCCAATTTAGCCTTACCTAACCCACCAAAATTAAACCCAAAACCCAAAATCTTAACTATCCAAAGCCCAATTTACATCAAAACCCCAATGGCCCAAACCCTAAGCCCAAATCAAAATAAAAAAAACCTAGCCCACAACTTAAACTTTTCTCAACTAACCACTCCTTTTCCACCACCAACTCCACTAGCCACACCTTCTCCACCACCACTTGTACCTACAAATGAAGACATAAACAATAAAAAATATTTTGTAAATGGCTATATAAGCCTTCTCATATTTTGTATATGGGAGGGGGATTTTTTTTTGGAGAGTTTTTGGGAGAGAAAGTTATTGTAAAGGATTTTTGGAGAGGTTTCTTTTTAAAGTAATTAAGGAGAAGAGTTATTGTGAAGGCTAGTTTTTGGAGAAGCTAGTTTTTTTTGAAGATTAATCAAAGATCAAAGCAAAAGAGGTTTCTTTGTCTATTCTCATTTTAAGTTCTGTGTTTACTTATTGTTTTCCTTTCAATCTTATTTTGTTTCTTTTATACGAAAGTAAAAAAAATAAAAGGAGGAAGCTTACCCATTTTTACCGAAAAAGTTTTTTTGAGGTCCGGCTGCCGTGTACGGTGGCGCCGGCGGTGGTCCGGCGACCGGACGATGGCCGACCTTGTGGCCGAAAATCATCCACCCTCTCCCTCTCTCTCCTTTTTTGTTATTATTATATTTCTTAATATTATATTATATATATTCTTTTAATATATTAGGTATATTTTAAATTCTATATTACGTATATATATATTATACTATTTTATTTATATATCTTTAATATTATATTATTTATATATATATATTTTTCTACATGTTATCTTATGTATATATCTTAACTATATTATGTATATATTTTTAACACTATATTATGTACATATTTTTAATATTATCACGTATTTATTTTTTATATATGTACATATTGATGTAGTATTATTAATAGTATTTTTTTTAAACATCGTTATTATTTCTAATATATATTATGTACATCTTTTTTATTTCTATTTTATTTTTTATTTTTCAATATTAATTATTATTATTCTAATATTTTGATATTTTAATATTTTATATTTTATATATTTTATTATTCACATCATTGTTCGCATTTTTTGACAATAATATTCTTGGATTTTTTTACTATCATTTTAAAAACTTTTTACATTTTAATTTTAAGAATAAGGCAATGTATCAATTTTAACATTAAGTCATCGATTTCATCGCTATGTTGGGTGAAATTAATCGGCTCGTGTTAAAAACGGGGACGTCCTTCTAAAAAACAAAAAAAAACTTGCAACTTCTCATTTCCTTCAATCGGATCACACTTAAATGTCAAATTGAATTCGTATTTTTGAAAATCAAGACAACATGTGTTTAATAAGATACCAATTTTGGGCGTCGCGAGGGTGCTAATACCTTCCTCGCGCGTAACCGACTCCCGAACCCTAAATTTTCTCTGGATTTTAACGTAGACCTAAACTCAACCTTTTATTTGTTTTAATAAGAGATCTAATAGGTGTCCGATAACACCTAGGAAAAAGGATCGGTGGCGACTCCCTGTTTATTTCAAAAATCAAACGTCAAATTTCAAACTTTTTTTCAATAAATCGCCACAATTAGCGACCAAGCTAAGCTAAAATTTTTACGTCGCTACAGCTGGCGACTCCACTAGGGACCCTTTTTGAGAGTCGTGTCTGGAATTAAACTCGCGTTGTCAAAATTTTCAAAGTTCCTTGTTCAAATTAACATTTAGTCGTGATTCTCAAATTTTTTGTTTTCAAAAAATCATGCATTTGCATCGTGTTGTATATATTCTAACTTGTTTTATTCGGTTGTTTTTCAGCTTTAAATTTTTGTAATTTTAGTTTTGGTTTAGTTTTTAAATAAAACGTAAAGGTTTGTGAGTTTCTCCCTACACACCGTGCACATACATCTTTGCATAACATGAGCTCTATACCCGGGCTCCGTCCGTTTAAGTGAAAGTAAACGCTACACCTTCATGAGTTAACTCGTCCCTCCGTACAGGCTAGTGAATACTTTCGGGTTACATATGACTTATGCTTTCGTGAGTTAACTTGTCCCTCCGCATAGGCATAAGTAAATGTAATCCCTCGAATTGATCTCGTAAGCCTATGATGGGCCATGACCGAGGCTCTGTACTAATCTTAGTAGATGACAGTACAGATGATTCGAGTACCCATCTAGAACCAAAACCGCATATAGTGAACCATACGAGCCATCCAACTAGAGCCATGCTGAACCTCCGTCCGTTTAGTAGTCACCAAAATAAGTGCGCGGGAGGAACGCCTCTTACCTTTTGCACTTTCGCTTTCTATGTAAGGGAATCGAGTCCATTGGACCAAGTAGCTTAATTTGTTAGATTTTCCACAATTTTTCTCTGATCATATGTGTTTTGCTAACCAATGTTGTTTGTCTGTATTTCTATTTTTCATCATGCATCATAGACATCTTGTTAGGAAAGGGTTGATTAGAGATTGGTTGCCAAAAAGGGGTTTCTGATAGAGGAGTCAATTACACGAGTGATCGAAACGTTGTGTAATAGACTCTTTTGATTAAGGAAATGCCTAAATAGGGGCTATCTTGAAATTAACACCAATTTCTTGCATTTCTTTCATGACTAACAGTCATTTGACATTTATGCATTCATTCATTCATTGCATATTCCATACTCGTTCGCTGAAGTTAAAACATACAATTCGCTAGTTGTGCATACCATACGGGAAACCAGGGACATTCCACGAAAAACTGCCTAGCCTTTAAGAGAATAGTTCAAGGACTCATTGATGCAGGTATCCTACGATTCGATAGTGCCAGTAATGCAACTGGAACCCATTCCCTAACCATATCGAAAGGGATGTGAGCATAGTGGGGAAAGTGGACGAATGGAAAGTCAGAAGATGTGTTTCGGAAATAAGGACGCCTCTACAGAAAATCTGGGAGGTACTGGTTAAGAAAGGATTGCTTTGTCACCCCGATAGAATTCTCGGAGAAGAAGGTCAAAGTTTTTGCAATTTCCATGGAATTGTGGGACACAACATTCAGTCGTGTGAGGAATTTAAAAGGTTGCTTCAAGATCAGATGGATAATAAGGAGATTAAGATCCTTAACAAAAGGGAAGAGACCAATGAAAGAGAAGTATGCGCCTCTGATAGCTAGTCATCAGGTCCCCCTTATAGCGCTGATCAACCGTTAGTAATTTATTACGAAGCGACGAAAGAGCCAGTGAAACCAAAAATGATAATCGAAGTACCATATTCTTTCCCTTACAAGGACAATAAAGCAGTACCATGGAAATATGACGTTAATATCATCACACCTGAAGATGAAAAACCCAAAGCCATGACTGGAAGTGTCGGGGAATTAGGTCATTTCACTCGTAGTGGAAGATGTTATTCGAAGGAGATAAAGAAGAACAGTGACTTGAAACAGAAAGGAAAAGCACCGATGCATGTGACCGATGATGAGCATGAAACTGCGCCTGAACAAGAAGCTAAAAATCCTGTGGACGAGGAGGAAGCACAGGAATTCTTAAAATTTATCAAGCACAGTGAGTACAACGTGGTAGAACAATTGAGTAAGCAGCCAGCGCGAATCTCGGTATTATCTCTGCTGTTGAATTCAGAACACACCGAAACGCTTTGTTGAAAGTGTTAAATCAAGCTTATGTGGCAAACAATGTATCCGTTGAAAAACTGGATAGGTGGATGAACAACTTGAATGCGGATAATTTCATTTCTTTTAGTGATGATGAAATACCGCCCAATGGTAGAGGCTCAGTGAAAGCATTGCATATCACAACCCGTTGCAAGGGCTACATAATTCCGAACGTGCTCATCGATAATGGTTCGACACTCAACGTTATGCCTTTTGCCACGCTTTCCAGAATTTCGATGGATCTGTCCCATTTAAGGCCCTGTCATTCTACGGTAAGGGCATTCGACAGGACAATGCGTAAGTCATGGAAAAAATTGAGATCCCTCTGGAAGTGGGTCCCTACATATATGATGTCGAGTTCCAAGTCATGGACATTACATCCTCATATAACTGCCTTTTGGGAAGACCCTGGATCCATTCTGCTGGAGCGGTCCCATCATCCCTCCATCAAAAGGTGAAATTTATCATAGATGGCTGTTTGGTCACTGTCGAGGGAGAAGAAGACATTGTCGCATCTATCTCTGTTGATGCGCCATACCTTGAAGTGAGCAAGGACGTAGTGGAATGCTCCTTCTGATCCCTTGAATTCGTTAATGCCACATTCTTCACTGAGGGAAACAAAATTCCCGTGCCTAAATTGTCGAGAAATACTAGAATGAGTGTCAAATTGACCGTAGGAAGGGGAGCTCGAGCGAAAAGAGGTTTAGGGAGATATCTGTAAGGAATAGTCAGGGCTTTAAAGCCAGTGCACCACAGGGCCCGATACGGTTTGGGGTTCCATCCTGACATGCGTCAAAGAAGAAGACAGTGGAAAAAAGATCAGGAAAGAAGGATTGCAAGAACTTTGGGCCGAGAACCAGAATGGGAACCAATAGAGTACCCTCTTTTGTCAAAAACATTTACATCTACGGGAATGATGTACCCTGGACAAGATGGTCCACGAAACACGCTATGGTTAATTGAAAAAGGGTCTTCAAAATGTCAGTATAAATGTTATTAACAAAGGGGCTGATGTGAGTAAAGACGTCTCAAGGATACGCCCTTGTCCCCCTGGTTTCATGTTGAACAATTGGATTGCTGAGGAGCTTCTTGTAGTTTATAAGCCTTCAGAGTAATGCTAAACATCAACCTTCTATTGTGTCCTTAGATATAATGGAATTCTTTTGTAGGAGCTTGCATTCGCTCTTTATCATTTAAGTGAATATCAATGAAGATGCGTTTTGTCACGATTTTTCGCATTATCACTAATTTCATAATCATTTTCTCATTTCATAGCCTATCCTTACATTTGCCTTATTACCATGACATAACATTTTATTTGTTGTTTCCAATACTTGGATGTCCCCCGATAGCTTCCTTTTCCATTCAACTTTCAGGTGCTTAGATATTGACGACATGAATAAGCCCGTTACGAATCTTGAAATTGATTTTGAGAAGGCTGTTTGCTTAGGAGAATTTGAAGCTGAAGAAAATGCTGAAGATTATGTCTCGTCTCCTGAATTGTTAAGAATGGTGGAACAAGAGGATAAACAGGTTCTGCCTCATGAAGAATCTGTGGAAACAATAAATTTGGGCACTGAAGAGAGGAAACAAGAAGTGAAGATTGGGACTTCTATTGCAGAAAGTACCAGGCATAGTTTGATCACTTTACTCCGCGAATACAAAGATGTTTTCGCGTGGTCATACCAGGACATGCCAAGGCTAGATGAAGATTTAGTGGTCCATAAGCTCCCATTAAATCTAGAATGCAAGCCCATCCAGCAAAAATTAAGACGGATGAGGCCCGAAATGCTGTTGAAAATAAAAGAGGAAGTCAAGAAACAATTTGACGCTGGCTTCCTACAAGCCTCCAAATATCCAGAATGGGTGGCTAACATAGTCTCGGTACCAAAGAAAGATGGAAAAGTACGAATGTGCGTGGATTGCCGTGACCTGAATCGAGCAAGCCTAAAAGATAATTTTCCCTTGTCACATATTGACACGTTGGTGGACAACACAGCAAAACATTCATTGTTTTCTTTCATGGATGGATTCTCGGGGTATAATCAGATCAAGATGGCCCTTGAGGATATGGAGAAAACTACCTTCATAACAATGTGGGGAACGTTCTGCTACAAGGTGATGCCATTCGGGTTAAAGAATGCTGGGGCAACATATCAGAGGGCTATGGTGACGTTATTCCATGACATGATGCATAAAGAACTAGAGTTCTACGTCGATGATATGATTGCTAAATCTCGAGGAGAAGAAGAGCATGTAATGAACCTCAAGAAGTTGTTCGAAAGGCTGAGAAAGTTTCAGCTAAAGCTTAATCCAGCCAAATGTACATTCGGGGCTACCTCAGGAAAGTTGCTAGGCTTCATTGTCAGTGAAAGAGGTATCGAAGTTGATCCAGATAAAATAAAAGCCATCCAAGAATTACCACCTCCGCACACGCAAAAGGAAGTTAGAGGATTTTTAGGGAGATTAAATTACATCGCCCGATTTATCGCTCAATTTACCAACCAATGCGACCCAATCTTTCGGCTTCTTCGAAAACATAACCCGGGAGAATGGAATGAGGAATGCCAAGTGACCTTTGATAAGATAAAACAATATTTGTCCAGTCCTCCAGTGCTAGTACCGCCAACTCCGGGAAGACCATTAATTTTGTATCTGACAGTGTTCGAAAGTTCAATGGGTGGCGTACTGGGACAACATGACGAGTCAGGAAAGAAAGAAAAGGCGATCTACTACCTCAGCAAAAAGTTCATTGAATATGAGGCAAAATATTCATCCATTGAGAAATATTGTTGCGCTCTGGTTTGGGTAGCTCGGAGACTCAGACAATATATGTTGTATCACACGACATGGCTAATTTCAAAGCTGGACCCAATAAAATACATGATGGAATCGCCGGCACTATCAGGAAGAATGGCACGATGGCAGATCCTCCTTTCGGAATATGACATTGCCTATGTAAGTCAGAAGTCGATAAAAGGGAGCGCAATAGCTGACTTCTTAGCAACTCGAACGACAGAGGAATATAAGCCTTTAAGATTCGATTTCCCAGACGAAGACTTAATGTGCATCACAGAAATAGAATCCGAGTCATCAAAAGAGAAGTCATGGAAGATGTGATTTGATGGTGCGTTAAATGCTTTAGGGCATGTAATTGGAGCAATCCTGGTATCACCAGACGGGAATCATTATCTGTTCACTGCAAGACTGAACTTCTTCTGTACCAATAATATCACAGAATATGAGGCTTGTATCATGGGGCTTCGTGCAGCTATCGAACGAAACATCGAGATCTTGGAGGTGTATGGGGACTCAGCCCTAGTGATTTACCAAATCCGTGGAGAATAGGAAGTGAGGGACTCAAAATTGATTAAGTACAGCGATTTAGTGGCTGGATTGATCAAGGAATTCAAAGAAATAACTTTTCATTACTTCCCACGAGAAGAGAACCAACTGGCTGATGCCCTAGCCACATTGGCTTCAATGTTCAAAGCAAGTAGAGAAGCAGAAATAATGCCCCTCAAAATGAGCATATACGAGGTCCCTGCACACTGTTGTAGCATTGAGAAAGAAGTAGACGGACGGCCTTGGTTCCATGATATCTTAGAATATACCAAGAATCAAAGGTATCCCGAACAAGCGAATGAGAACGATAAAAGAACAATTAGAAGAATGGCAGAGGGATTTGTTCTTGATGGGGATATCCTGTATAAAAGAGGAAAGGATCAGATGCTTTTGAGATGTGTGGATGATGTTGAAGCCAAAAAAATACTTGAAGAGGTCCATGAGGGAATTTGCGGAACGCATGCCAATGGTTTCAATATGGCCAGAAAGATCATGAGACTCGGTTATTATTGGCTAACAATGGAAAGTGACTGCATCAATTTTGCCAGAAAATGCCACAAATGTCAAATCTACGGCGATAAAATTCATGTAGCCCCTTCACCCCTTCATGTCATGACTTCTCCGTGGCCTTTTTCTATGTGGGGCATGGATGTCATAGGGCCAATTTCTCCAAAAGCTTCAAATGGACATCGATTCATTTTTGTGGTTATCGATTACTTCACAAAATGGATTGAAGCAGCTTCGTTTGTCAATGTGACGAAGACTGCAGTGTGCAAGTTTTTGAAAAAGGAAATCATTTGCCGATATGGTTTGCCTGAAAGAATCATCTCAGATAATGCCACGAATCTGAACAATAAGATGATGAAAGAAGTGTGCGAGCAGTTCCAAATAAAGCATCATAATTCCTCGCCCTATCGCCCAAAGATGAATGGGGCTGTTGAAGCAGCTAACAAGAACATTAAGAGGATCATTGGGAAAATGACTGAGACATATAAAGATTGGCACGAGAAACTTCCATTTGCTTTGTTTGCATATCGCACATCTGTGCGAACATCTACGGGAGCAACTCCTTTCTCTCTAGTCTATGGAATGGAAGCTGTGCTACCTATCGAGGTTAAGATCCCCTCTCTGCGAGTATTGATGGAATCAAAGTTAGAAGAAGCAGAATGGGTTCGAGCTCGATATGATCAGTTGAACCTCATTGAAGAAAAACGTCTAAGGGCAATTTGTCATGGGCAAATGTACCAAAAGAGAATGATCGCAGCCCATGACAAGAAGGTACGACCAAGAGAGTTCCATGAAGGAGAACTCGTTCTGAGAAAGATTCTCCCAATACAAAAAGACCTGCGAGGAAAATAGGCACCAAATTGGGAAGGACCATACGTTGTAAAAAAGGCATTCTCAGGAGGAGCTTTAATCCTTACCGAGATGGATGGGAAGGAGTTACCGAATCCGGTGAATTCAGATGCGGTGAAGAAATATTATGCTTAAGATGAAACCCGAAAAGGGCATCTTAAAAAAAAAGGATCAGGGCGAAAACCTGAAAAGGGCGTCTTGATTAGTACAAAAAGATTAGGATGAAAACCCGAGAGGGCGTCCTAATGAAACAAACCTGGCGGTCGAACGATAGGTCAAGTAGTGAGACTACAGTATTTGAAGCACTTTTGAAAACTCGAAATTTTCTACGCAAGAAGCCATGCTCGAAAAGATTATTGATTGAGGAACGTGGAAGAGTTCATGTGTTGAATATCTAGAGCATTTGTATCCGTTGAATACGACCTTTTCTTTCTTTTTGACATTTTTACTCTCATTGGTTAACTTTCTTTGTTTGCCACATTTGAAGTAAAGGAATATGAGATATCCTTTTTATCCCTACCTGACCATTTTCATGCATCTCATTATGTGTTTATTTAATGATAAATAGTGAAATGACATACTCTAAACAAAAGAAATGTCAAGCATTACCCGGATAAGAATTCGATAAGTGCAAGATCTTCAAAGCAAGAATAAAGTTTAACCAAGGGCAAAAGGGTGATATCTGAGAAACGTCGATTACTCGTAAAGCTCGAAGACAGGTATGAGGCCTGAAGAGAAGGTCGAGAATCAAAGCAATGAACGCAGATCCTCAACAATCATGGCGAAAATGACATACGACCAATATGCTTAAGGAGCACTGCATAATCATGTAGGCATAAAGGCATTTAAGACAAACGTGTGCATATCATGATGACATCATGCATGGCATATACAGGTAATCCAGTAAAGCAAGAAATCTTGAATGAGAGTCGCACTGAATCAAAGGAAAAGATACCCGAGTTCTACCAAAGGACTGGTTTTGGTATTTTGATGTTTAATATTCATGCTTTCCAAGGAAAATCAACTCATATTGCGAGAGATGAGTTGAGCCTCAAGACACGATGAGGTATTTTTAATTTTTTTTTCAAAATCAACTCATATTGCGAGAAGTGAGTTGAGCCTCGGGGCACGCCGAGGTATTTTTAGTTTATGTTTTAAATTGACTCATATTGCGAGAGGTGAGTTAAGCCTTTTAATTTTTGTTTTTCAAAATCAACTCATATTGCTAGAGGTGAGTTGAGCCTCAGGACACGCTGAGGTAATTTCAATTTCTGTTGTTAAAAAAAAATCAACTCATATTGCGAGAAATGAGTTGAGCCTCAGGACACGCTGAGGTAATTTCAATTTCTGTTTTCAAAATTCAACTTATATTGCGAGAAATGAGTTGAGCCTCAAGACACGTTGAGGTATTTTCAATTTCTGTTTTCAAAAAAAAATCAACTTATATTGCGAGAGGTGAGTTGAGCCTTGGTTCACATGCTGAGGTATTTTCAATTTCTGTTTTTAAAAAAAAATCAACTCATATTGCGAGAGGTGAGTTGAGCTTCAGATTACACACTGTGGTATTTTTTTCAATTCATATTGCGAGAGGTGAGTTGAGCCTCAGGACACGATGAGGTAATTTCAATTTCTGTTTGTCAAGAATCAACTCATATTGCGAGAGGTGGGTTGAACCTTTTAATTTCTACTTTTTCAAAATCAGCTCATATTGCAAGAGGTGAGTTGAGCCTCGGGGCACGCTGAGATATTTTCAATTTTTGTGTTTTAATTTCAACTCATATTGCGAGAGGTGAGTTGAGCCTCAGGACACGCTGAGGTATTTTCAATTTTCGTTTTTTTTAATTTATGTTTCAAAAAAAATCAACTCATATTGCGAGAAGTGAGTTGAGCCTCAAGACGCTGAGGTAATTTCAATTTTTGTTTGTCAAAAATCAACTCATATTGCGAGAGGTGAGTTGAGCCTCAGGACACGCTGAGATATTTTCAAATTCTATTTTTATCAAAAAAATCAACTCATATTGTGAGAGGTGAGTTGAGCCTCGGGACACGCTGAGGTATTTTCAATTTTTGCTTTTTAAAAGAATCAACTCATATTGCGAGAGGTGAGTTGAGTCTCGGGCCACACGTCGAGGTCCTTTCAAATTCTATTTTTAATTCCTTTTTTTTTAATTTATGTGTTTCAAAAAAATCAGCTCATATTGCGAGAGGTGAGTTGAACCTCAAGACGCTGAGGTGTTTTCCATTTCTATTTTCAATTTCTGTTTTAATTCAAAAAATCAACTCATATTGTGAGAGGTGAGTTGAACCTCAAGTCACATTGAGGTATTTTCAATTTATCATCAAAAAATCAACTCATATTGCGAGAGGTGAGTTGAACCTCAAGACCCGTTGAGGTATTTTCAATTTCTGCTCAATTTATGTTTTTCAAAAATCAACTCATGTTGCGAGAGGTGAGTTGAGCCTCACATGCTGAGGTGTTTTCAATTTCTATTTTTCAAAAAATCAACTCATATTGCGAGAGGTGAGTTGAGCCTTGGCTTACACGCTGAGGTATTTTTCAATGTCTGTTTGTCAAAAAAATCAACTCATATTGTGAGAGGTGAGTTGAGTCTCGGCTCACATGCTAAGGTCTTTTTAATTTCTGCTTTTCAATTTCTGTTTTTTCAATTTATATTTTTTCAAAAAAATCAACTCATATTGCGAAAGGTGAGTTGAGCCTCGGGACACGCTGAGGTAATTTCAATTTCTGTTTGTCAAAAATTAACTCATATTGCGAGAGGTGAGTTGAGTCTCGGCTCACATGCTGAGGTCTTTTTAATTTCTGCTTTTCAATTTCTGTTTTTTCAATTTATATTTTTCAAAAATCAACTCATATTGCGAGATGTGAGTTGAGCCTTGGGTTCACATGTCGAGGTATTTTCAAAATCTACTTTTGCGAGAGGTGAGTTGAGCCTTGGCTCACATGCTGAGGTCTTTTCAATTTCTGTTCTTCAATTTCTGTTCGTAAAAAAAATCAACTCATATTGCGAGAGATGAGTTGAGCCTCAGGACACGCTGAGGTATTTTTAAATTTCTGTTTTTCAAAAAAATCAACTCATATTTCGAAAGGTGAGTTGAGCCCCGGGACACGCTGAGGTAATTTCAATTTCTGTTTGTCAAAAATTAACTCATATTGCGAGAGGTGAGTTGAGTCTCGGCTCACATGCTGAGGTCTTTTTAATTTCTGCTTTTCAATTTCTGTTTTTTCAATTTATATTTTTCAAAAATCAACTCATATTGCGAGATGTGAGTTGAGCCTTGGGTTCACATGTCGAGGTATTTTCAAAATCTACTTTTGCGAGAGGTGAGTTGAGCCTTGGCTCACGTGCTGAGCTATTTTCAATTTCTGTTTTTAATGTCTAGTTTTACAGAGTCAATTCATATTGCGAGAAATGAGTTGAGCTCAGGATCACATGCGAGTAAAGAATCAATATTAGAGCTGATTGAAGACACCAGATTTTGTCTCCCTGAAGTTGCAGTGGAGTTAATCGAGGATATCAGATCTTGCCTTTCTAAAGTGGCAGAAGAGA
This sequence comes from Gossypium hirsutum, assembly GCF_007990345.1. Lineage (NCBI taxonomy): Eukaryota > Viridiplantae > Streptophyta > Magnoliopsida > Malvales > Malvaceae > Gossypium > Gossypium hirsutum. The sequence goes on along the minus strand of NC_053433.1, from coordinate 117,606,744 downwards.
AGACCCAAAACCTTATCTCACTGAAGTGATAGAAGAGCATATTGAATTACATTGGAACAGATTGAAGCTACAAGGCATATCTCCGAATTTGCAGTGGATTGAACCAAAGCTACAAGATGCGATGGACTGGAAAGAGACTACCTGGATGAGAAGAGCACCAAAGAAGTCCATACTTAGCAAGACCGGGCAAAATTGGCCTTTCTTTATATCTTTGCTCTATTCTCGTTACACGATAATAAGCAAAGAGGGGCAGCTGTTGTAGGCCAATTTTAGCCCATTTACATCAAAACCCAATTTAGCCTTACCTAACCCACCAAAATTAAACCCAAAACCCAAAATCTTAACTATCCAAAGCCCAATTTACATCAAAACCCCAATGGCCCAAACCCTAAGCCCAAATCAAAATAAAAAAAACCTAGCCCACAACTTAAACTTTTCTCAACTAGCCACTCCTTTTCCACCACCAACTCCACTAGCCACACATTTTCCACCACCAACTCCACTAGCCACTCTTTTTCCACCACCAACTCCACTAGCCACACCTTTTCCACCACCAACTCCACTAGCCACTCTTTTTCCACCACCAACTCCACTAGCCACACCTTCTCCACCACCACTTGTACCTACAAATGAAGACATAAACAATAAAAAAATATTTTGTAAATGGCTATATAAGCCTTCTCATATTTTGTATATGGGAGGGGGATTTTTTTGGAGAGTTTTTGGGAGAGAAAGTTATTGTAAAGGATTTTTGGAGAGGTTTCTTTTTAAAGTAATTAAGGAGAAGAGTTATTGTGAAGGCTAGTTTTTGGAGAAGCTAGTTTTTTTTGAAGATTAATCAAAGATCAAAGCAAAAGAGGTTTCTTTGTCTATTCTCATTTTAAGTTCTTTGTTTACTTATTGTTTTCCTTTCAATCTTATTTTGTTTCTTTTATACGAAAGTAAAAAAAAATAAAAGGAGGAAGCTTACCCATTTTTACCGAAAAAGTTTTTTTGAGGTCCGGCTGCCGTGTACGGTGGCGCCGGCGGTGGTCCGGCGACCGGACGATGGCCGACCTTGTGGCCGAAAATCATCCACCCTCTCCCTCTCTCTCCTTTTTTGTTATTATTATATTTCTTAATATTATATTATATATATTCTTTTAATATATTAGGTATATTTTAAATTCTATATTACGTATATATATATTTTATACTATTTTATTTATATACCTTTAATATTATATTATTTATATATATTTTTCTACATGTTATCTTATGTATATATCTTAACTATATTATGTATATATTTTTAACACTATATTATGTACATATTTTTAATATTATCACGTATTTATTTTTTATATATGTACATATTGATGTAGTATTATTAATAGTATTTTTTTAAACATCGTTATTATTTCTAATATATATTATGTACATCTTTTTTATTTCTATTTTATTTTTTATTTTTCAATATTAATTATTATTATTATTCTAATATTTTGATATTTTAATATTTTATATTTTATATATTTTATTATTCACATCATTGTTCGCATTTTTTGACAATAATATTCTTGGATTTTTTTTACTATCATTTTAAAAAAATTTTACATTTTAATTTTAAGAATAAGGCAATGTATCAATTTTAACATTAAGTCATCGATTTCATCGCTATGTTGGGTGAAATTAATCGGCTCGTGTTAAAAACGGGACGTCCTTCTAAAAAACAAAAAAAAAACTTGCAACTTCTCATTTCCTTCAATCGGATCACACTTAAATGTCAAATTGAATTCGTATTTTTGAAAATCAAGACAACATGTGTTTAATAAGATACCAATTTTGGGCGTCGCGAGGGTGCTAATACCTTCCTCGCACGTAACCGACTCCCGAACCCTAAATTTTCTCTGGATTTTAACGTAGACCTAAACTCAACCTTTTATTTGTTTTAATAAGAGATCTAATAGGTGTCCGATCACACCTAGGAAAAAGGATCGGTGGCGACTCCCTGTTTATTTCAAAAATCAAACGTCAAATTTCAAACTTTTTTTCAATAAATCGCCCCAATTAGCGACCAAGCTAAGCTAAAATTTTTACGTCGCTACACTAAATTTAGGGACTAGAATATTGCTTTATTCCTAAAAAAGGGTTTTAATTTCTTCCTTAATTTCACACTTGCTACTTAGAGGGTTACAGCTACAAAAAGGGTCAACTTTGGCCTATGCACCATGCCCTCTTGACCATGCCATGGATGACTTATTAATGCCCTTTAAATGTTAAAACCTATAAACTAACTTTAGAACAAGTAAACAATGCATTGGTCTAAGACAGGTTGTAAAAGGAGACTATAATTAATCAAAAGGCAATATTGTCAAATTGTTCATATATGAAATTCTTTTAGGGATGGTAAAATAATTCGAATTTATCGGATTTCAATTTAATTTTTTAGATGTGTAATTTTTTGTTTGAAAATTAGGTTCGAGAGTAACGTTACGGATGCGTAAATTACTTTTTTTATATTTTAATTAGATATTTAGTGTATTTTCTATTATGTATTTTATTTTGAAATTGGTCGAATGCGTAAATTTTAAACCAAATTGTATTTGGAGAGAGATCAAGGTCGGAAACATAAAAAAATCAATAAGAGCAAATGAAAAATCACAACCTATCATACCTACTCCGTTATCATCCCTAATTTTCTCTTTTATCTCGATATATAATTAGATTGTGATTTGAGTTATGAAATAAATAATTATAAGAACAAAATTGATCATATTAAAATTGTTATAACTTAAAAAAAGTAATGTCCAACAATTATTAGATGCAATGGTAACACACGTACTTCCAATTAGAGAAATTCATGTTAGAACCCCGAAGATAATATCGTCGGGAAGAACAGTCACAAACCAATCTTGAAAGGATAACTTTCTCATAGAAAAAGTAATGCAATCGTATATTGATTTCATGATAAGATACAAACCTATATATATAGCTTGTTGTTTATTCACATGATATGATTAAAAGATATATAAACTTTTTGACAAAAAAAAAGAGCTGTGTGTTTAGGTGAACATTAACGATAAAACTTTTCTACACGATCATGAAAACTTTATAATATTCCAATTCCACCCTCGTGTGTTGTCTCTTTTAATTAATTTCTCCCATGCATATTAAGACAAATACTTTTTTCTTGCATGATCATAGCATATTAACTACAAAAGTGGAAACAAAAACAACAAGGTTTCAACTCCTTAACTGCTCCAAGTTAAAGCAAAAGTTGGTCTTAGATTGCACGGGCATCTTGGGGGAGAAATCACAGCCTTCCAACATATGTTTTCTCCTGAGGAAACCATTGATATTATTACAATTATTGGTTGGTCTTGGTGGGGAGATGAATGTTGCCATCAAATCCTAAAGAAAATGCCAACATATACCAATAAGTTGTTGTTTGAGGTGTGAAGATGATAATTTGAATTGCGGATTCGAATATTTTGCGAATATTAAATTTTTCTTAATTCAGATTTTAAAATTATTATATGTTGAGGATTCGAAGTGGATGTGGATAGATACCTCGAATATTCATCATCCAAATCAGCAATGCATATATTTGAATAATGGATGTAGATTTGGATAGCTTTTTTTTTTTACAATTTGATTTACGTATTTTAAATTTGCTCCAAATCAAATTTAAAATTGAATTTAACATCTAAATTGATGGCTGGGCTGAAGGAATAACATGATTAATATAATACTGATACTTTGAAGACTAATTCAAAATCAAAGCGGAAGTATTTTGAGTAATGTTTTGTCATAATATGCTTCATATAAATAAGTTTTCTATTTAATAGTATGATCAATTGCAGTAAAGTTACTCGAATTATGGCTCAAAATATCAGTTTCATATCAACTATTAACCATGTCATTCTGCCAATCCATCCATTAGTTCGAGCATTAACTGTCAATTCAAATCTAACATAAAACATATTTAAAACATATGGATCAAATTGTAAATATACGTGTACCTCCTAAATTTTAGACATTGTTTTTTTTTAAATACGTAAGATCCAAGTTATTTATACACATTTGTTTACAATTTGATCTACATATTTTAAATATGCTCCACATCATATTCGAGGTAACATTTAATGTTTGAATTGACAGATATGGTGATGGAAGGACTTGATTAATATAATACTAATACTTTGGGGACTCAATTAAAGTATTTTGAAGTTTAGAGACCAAAGTAGACTCTAAGCAATAGTTTTAAGGACATTTGGTAAAATTAACCCATTACTAGTAGTATTTATGTTTGGCCACTTGGGGGAACAAACGCAATCTGTTACGCATTGACTGGTGGAAATTATTTACCCTAAGCTTTGGGGAATTAAATTTTAAATTGACCATCCCTATCAGCTCGCCCATTTTTGGCGTAAAAAAAGTGTTATTCTATTGTTTGGTCCTTGAATCTTTTTTTATTTTAATTTGGTATTCGAGTTTGGCTATAATGTTTAATTTGATACCCAAATCAAATAACATCATGCAATGTAATGAATGTTTCACACGTGTGTTCTAGTAAAAAACATAGGTACTTAATTAGAAGAAAAAAATGCTTAGGTATAAAATTGAACATCAAAATCAAGCTCAAGTGCTTAATTGGGACAAAGAACAAACTCTTGTACCAAAATAAAAATTGAAGTTAAACTTAAAGTTGGGACAAAAAGAAACTCAGGCATCAAATTGAACATTGAAGGCCAAACTCACAGACCTAATAGTATATTAACTCTAAAAAAAATCTAAAACAAAATAATGATTGTGTTTTTAAGTCATAATAATTCCAACAAAATCGACTATTATAAACACTGAGTTAAATAATTAGCTCAATTTAAACCTGCAAACTAATAATTCATAATAAATTTGATAATGAATCCACGCATTTACATAAGATGAGACTCTAATCTAAAACCTCAAAGCTCGTGCGACTTCAACTTTGTTAATGAGCCAAAATTTTATTGACAATATTTTAGCTCTTTTACTAATAAAAAAAAAGTAAAATAGTTCTTTTGTTAGAAATTTTATCTATTTCTACTATTAAAAAGTTATCTATATACGTTAATATGAGGTATACATGACACGTCATGCGCGTCACTATATGATTATTCATTAATCATAATTATAAATTTTAACAATAGGAAGAGATTAAAAAAATAATATGTAATGCGTGACGCTTTTACATAACTATAAACATGATTTTGAACAATCACAGGAGAGGGCAAAGCTAGCTGGTTTGGTTTTAGCTTAGCTTGTGAAAATTAATATAGACAGGTCTGGCTTTTTTTTTTTCTGACAGATTCTGCTTCAATTTCCCAACTTGTGAAGTCAACCATGGTTTATGAATTATGATATGATACCTTTGTTTTTTCTTATATATTTTATAATAAAATATTATAATTATTTACGTGATTTTTTTAACGTGCATGAGTATACGTGAACCTATTAATGCGGATCTACCATCGGCATCCATGGAGGATGTAATAGGAAAAGAAAAAAAAGGATATCTGTCTTTTAGTTTAATAATTTTATAATTTCGAGTTGAGAATATAAAACAAGTTTTTTTATGTGTTTTTCTATCATGTGTAAGGTATGTTTTCTATTATTGGAATATTTTGCGAAAGTTGTAGATTTAATTTATATTTTTTGAATTAGTCAATTTTAGTTTTTTTACTTTTCAGAATTTGAACTTTTAATCTTGATCAAAATAGTAGCAGTTAAATCTAGGGGTAAAGGGAGGAGGGGGCAAGCAAGAGCCCTAGCCCCCATAAAATGGAAAATTAATGCTTTAGACCACCAAAATTTTAAAAATTTTAAGTTAATATATGATAAAATTATAGTTTGGCCACCCAAAATATTAGAATTTCAATTTAGTCCTTTTGAAAACCATAAAGATATAAGCAAATACAAGGATAAAATTGCATTTTAACTCCTACAAATATATAACTTAATCTTTCCCCCCCCTAAAAAAATTTCTGCCTTCCCCTTGGTTAAATTCGTTCAATTAAATTCAATTACTAGTTCTCTATTATATGTACGATTGTAGATTTTGTACATATTCTCTCCTATTGAATCATTCTAAGTCTATATATTTTTCGAATTTTGAAATTTCAATCTGGAAGCAAATAATAATCATTAATCAATTAACTGGATTTTTAGTGAGTAATATGTGAAAATAAGAAGCTGGCATGGCATTACACATATGAAAATATGTTTAGCAATCAAATTTTGGAAAATGACATAATTTAACTTAATGAATTTAACAATTATTGTGTGAAGAGGATTGAAATTTCAAATTTTAAAAAGTGCAAGAACTAAAATTGATCAAATAAAAATATAAAGATTAAATTCACAATTTTTACAAAATATAGAAACTAATAACAAGATTTAACCTATTTTATATTTATATTTACACATACTTTAATATTTTAAAAACTCGCATTATGTAGCATTTTTTATTTATTTTTATTTGCATCATATCATGTTTTAGGTGCTTTAGTTAATAATTTTACTAATATAAATTTTGATATATTCATATATTTGGGGTTTTTTTAAGAATCTAACCTTATAAGTTTAAAAAATTATGAAAATGATCAAATTTTAAAATTAATTATAGGAATTAATGACCTGATTTATACAGTAGAGTTGAGTGCCGCCACTTTCCCAGGCGGCACCACTTTAAAAATCCCCCCCCCAAAAAAAAGTTTCTTGGCGCCGCGTAACAAATTGGCAGTACCAGACTGAAGCGTACAACGGTAAAACATTCAGGGACTTGATGAAGTAATTATCCTTTTTAGATTGACTTGAAAAAAGAGAGTCGCATGAGAGTATAACAACACTTAATTAAACTTTTGGTCTATTTGCATGTTAGGTCTGTCTTTTCTTGAAATTAAATTTGAATAGCTCTTAAAAGATATAAGAATAACAAAAATAAACCTTTCTCATTTTTTTTTTATTTTTTTAAAACAATAAACTTAAAAAACTATATAAAATTCTTATTTAAATTACCCAATATATCTCTCAAAAAATTTCCTCAAGTTTACATAAATTCAAATATGTTAGGGAATGAACCAAAAGTGTTTAAATTTATATAAACTTGAGGAAATTTTTTGAGGGACATATTGGGTAATTTAAATACAGATTTTATATATTTTTTAAAGTTTTTTTTTTCTAAATGAGAAGAGTTTTTTTTTTATTCTTATATCTTTTAAGTGCTATTTAAATTTAATTTCAAAAGAGACAGACCTAACATACAAATAAACCAAAAATTTAATTAGGTGTCGTCATACTCTCATGCAGTGCACTTTTTTCAGCCAATCTAAAAAAGGTAATTACTTTATCATCTCCCTGAACGTTTTTCCCCTACACGCTTCAGTCAATTGCAACCAAAATTTAAAAAAGGTATTTACTTTTTAATTGATATATTCAGTATGTAATTTCTTAAGAAAAAAATGTAGGTGTCTCTATCTCTTGTAATGGGATAGTTTATGCCATTTATGTATGTCAAATTTTAAATTAATTTTATATATAAATATATGAACATGTTTATAAAATGCTTTGACTAATGAAAAGGACTTCCTACTGATCGTAATTATTGGCAAAAAACAATAAATAAATAAATGTCTTAGTAGCATAAATAAATAAATAAATAATACAATTTGTATGAAACTTATGCTGAATAATAATGATTATTATAAACATTTATATATAGAATAATAATAGTTTATAATTAAATTTATATTCATATTTTAACATCAAAGGCATCATATTTATGACAATAATTCCAAACTAATATTATATAATAAAAATCAGCATCACCTAAAGAAATGTTAAACTTCATAGGAGGTCCCTATATTATAAAGATTAGATCAAATTAGCCCTTCAATGTATTAATTTAGTCTCTATACTATTAAAAAGAATCAATGGTATTTTTTATAACAATGCCTTGAATTTTATTGGTTTTTTAATTGTTCAATTCCAAACAAAAGTTGATTTTATATATAGAACCATTTTAAAAATATTAACTCTATTGAACAGTAAATGATACTTTTTTAAACAATAAATGTTAACTCTATTTCAATTTAGTCTTTTTTAATTTTTTTAATAGTACGGATACTAAATTGATCTATTTAATAGTAAAAGGACTAATTTGATTAGGAAACTATAAATAAAGGGAGTAACTTGTCTCCTATTAGACTTGTCAATTTTGATTCAAACTTAAAAATATGATGCAATCAATTTGAACCCAAATTTGATCCAACTAGATTGAACAATAAAAATCAATAATTTAAACTCATCCATTTGAATCATAAATGATTTGAAATTGGAATGACTAATTTTGAAATGATTTGAACAAGTAACCATAAATAACCTCGACCTACCAAAAAGGTCTTAACTTATTGGTTAAGGTGAAGACCCTAAGTTCTTGAGTATTTAGATTCGAGTTTCACCATGCATAATTGCAATGGATGGGTCTCATCCCATCATGTACGCACATGTCATATGTGTATTTGGTTTGGTTCTTTTCCCGTTGTGCTTTTATTGGTTTAATTCTACATTACAATTGACTAGACATATATTTGTATTTGTATTATACTTATTAATGTATTGTATTTATAATAGTGAAACTTTCAAAAAAAAAACACTAAGATATCTTAAACACTAATATTATGGCATCTTAATTGATATAAAAAATACAATAATTTTACTTATAAGTGTTGAGTGCAATGGTAATGTACATAGCATTTTTAAGGGTGAACTCGAGTTTAAACAATAGAGATGAAACTATTGAGAAAAACAACCACAAACCTTGAAAAAAATTAACATCTATGAACCGAAACATACATTGATTTCATTTAAAAAATTTGTTACCACTGAAACAAGAAAGCTGCACTGCAGAAGAGTTACAATTTAATAATTTATTCAAAAATAGAACGTACCAACATAAAGTGAACACACAACGTACCAAAAACAATAATCAAAATGAAAAACTTGATTTCATTTGGGGTCTTCAACTTAAATTAAATAGTGGAATTAATAGTGATTAGGTGCATCGCAATGAGCCGGACGGAAAGCCAACGGACCAGCAGCATAGATCACGACGTCGTAATCCTTCCTATAAAACCTCTTCTTTTCGTACCGTAATGGCGAGCCATATAATCCATAGTTAATGTTCGATAGGACATTACATCCCTCGAGCGGCGACTCGACAAGCTTAACAACACAAGATTGAAGAGGGTGCTCCAATAATAAGTGACTCATTTCAAACCCTTGGAGCTCGGCAAAGAAGTAACCGTTTCCGTCCGTTTCAGAGGCCTTGTAGTAACTTACTTGTCCCTTTGGTTCTTGCAAATGACACTAACTTTAGCCGACGCGATCGGTTTGGCTTTCGATAAGGACCATGACCCGTAGTTGTCACAGCTTTGGCAATACACCATTCCTTCGATGACTACTTGGGTTTTTTTCGGTTGTGGGTTGGCTTCGTAGGCAAATGCGGAGGGAAAAGCTAACGGGAGAAGTAAGATGAGAAATGATAAGTGAATGGCAGCCATGGATATAAGTTTTGGAGCTTGAAAGGGGAAATTTTTGAGATAATAAGGATTGTGAGTTGAAATAATAGTTGATGTAATTATATATATATATAGTTTGAGTTGCGTTTGAATGTAATGATATACGTGCAAGCTAATAAGTATTAAACATGGTCAACGTTTTATTGTATATTCATTTACGTGAAGGCCACTTTTGTATTAACAATGAACGTGGAATAAAAAAATTGGATATGATGGATGGTTGTAAGAATCGGATCGGATTGATCAATTGAATTGGTTGAATTAAAAATTAGTTGACAAAAAAGGATTGAATTAGTGTAAAATTGATTGAACCAGTAAAAGATTAGAACTCGATCAATTTAATTAACTTATAATCGATTATCAAGATCAACTAAATTGGATTGGGTTTAAGTTATCAATTTAATTAACTTATTAGAACTCGATTGTCGATTAATTCAATTGTGATAATTTATAATCGATAATCAATAGGTATAAATTATTTTAATAGCTACAAAACAAATCTACTATTATAAGTAACTTTGGTCAGACCAGTTCGTGAGTTTAAACCAACCAAGAAGTTTAACCATAATTTTTCTACAATAATCTATTCATTTACAATCCGAGAAAGAATGCAACATTAAGTGTAATGATAAAACACATTACACTTTCAATGAAAATTCAAATTCAAATCGTGAGATAACATTGTTATGATAACCAACCATAAACTCCGAAAATATTAATCTTTATGTTCGTAAAACGAACATAAAAGATACATAATAAAAACGAAGATTTCCCAAATTTTCCACCCTATCTCAAAGTATATACATCAGAGTTTCCATTAACCCTATAAATAAATACAAACCATAGCTCGCCTACATATATATATCATCAAATTCATTAGACATAATCTCAAGCTCAGCCCACCAAAGAGGAGAAAGTTTAGGGACTGCACCATCAGGTGAAATTCCAATAATCTCCCTCAACCTTGCACTAACTTCAATCATGTTTGGTCTCCGTTTGGGCTCGGGGTCGACACAAGCATTTACGACCTCCCCAATGGATTCAACTTGCTTCGTGTCGAAGGATTTCAGAATAGGATCTACCATCTTACAAGGGTTGGTCTTTTGACAAATAGTGTGATGACCGGTCATCAATTGAGTCATTGTCAACCGTGTACGGTATTCTACCGGTGATTGTTTCGAATAGTAATACCCCAAACGCATAAACTTTGCTTTGTAGAGTTGCAGGTACCTCGGCGGTGAAAGATGGGTCCGAGATTTTGGCTGCGTAATCTTCGGTTAAGTTGATGGCCGAGGACGAGAGGTTTCTGTGGGTATGGGCGGTTGAGGTGGTGCATGTGGTCAAGGCAGTAAGCTATCCCCATTATGATTCTAAGCCTCATGGACCAGTCTAAGTGCTCGGACTCTTTAACTGCAATGTCAATTGAGAGAAGATGCATTTCATTAACATTCAAATTCGATTTAACTCGATTTAATCATAAAGATTAACGATCTTAACTTGTTTGACTCGAACTCAATTTGACTCGAATCTAAAGTGATCCAAACTAAAAATGACCAAACACCAATCCAAAATGACCCAACGTGAATTGACTAGAACTTCAAATGATGCAAACTTGTAATGAACTGGCCTGAAAACTTGAGCCTCAATCCTTATGACCTGGACTCTAAACTCGACCCAACATGATATGTCATAAATACTCAATAACCCGAACTCATATAACTTGAACCTGAATTGAATGACTCGATTTAGAAGTGACCCAAACCCAAAATGGTCTGAACAAATAAGCTGAAATGACCCGAACTTGTGACTTGAACCCCAAATGGTCTGACTTGAAAAACTCGAATCAAAAAACACCCAAACCTGAATAACTCAAATCCAAAATTGACCCTAATCGGAATGGCACAAATTTTAGGCATGACAAATTTAACTCATAAGATTTACACTTTTTGTAACTTTGGCACTAATTTCTTTTCTTTTTTCACTTGGGCACTCAAAATTTTAATTTTAGTAATTTTTTTTTCAGGAAAGCTGGCAGAACTGTAAAATTTTAACGATACTAATGTGAATATCACATGACAATTCACATGTACTTCATAATTATTTTTTAAAAGATAAAATTTCCGACGTAAACTACCACGCAGGCAGCCATGTTATCGTCATTAAAATTTTTGTGCGAAAAACAGCATTTTGATTAAAATTTAAAAGTTGAAAGTCAAAATGATGAAAAAATAGGTAAAAATGACATAAAAAGATAGACATCAGGGGCTAAATTTGTAATTATGTCAAATTTTAAAACTCAAAGTAACTCACTTTAGATATGATCCGAAACCAATCCAACTTACCCAGTTGACAAGTTTACTCGAAAACATATGCATGGATTAACATATAGGAAGCTATCGGACGAAAATGGAAAAAGGATAGCTAATGTACTTACTGTGTAAATGCTCAAAGAGAGTACCATTAGGAGCGTACTCGAAAACCATCATCCTAGTAAACGGCTCGGTTTCCTCGCAGTATCCGAGAAGGTTGACAAAGTTTTTGTGGTTCACTTTCGATAATGTCTCGATCTAAAACCATTAAACCAAAGAACATAGTTAAAAACCGAACCACAAAGAACACACCAAGTGAGTGTATCTTACCTTGTTCCGGAATTGTGTTTCTAAGTTCTTTGACCAATCTTTCGCGGATTTCACCGGGAAAGAGACCACTGCTATTTCAACCCCATTAGACAATGTCCCTTTGTAAACGGTACCGATCGTTGATGAATCAATTACATTGCTGAAATCCTCACAGGCTGCTTCCAGCTCCGATCTTTTCAGCTTTGGTACACCTAAATCAATTAGAATGTTTTGAAGTTCAGTTGAGGACGTTTAGTTTCGCAATAGAAAACAAGAAGAATAATTACCGGTCACAAATGCTTTTGAAGTTGTCCGCTTAACCCCGTTCTCCATGGCTTCACGGTGGATACTTTATACGTATTAAAGATATAGGTAATGGCTATTAATATTAGAAGACATATAGTACCCCCTATGGCTCCGGCTAGTATTGCAGGTTGACTATGTGAACTCGAACGAGGACGTGAAGTAGAAGCAGTAGAAGCATTGGATTGTATTTGTGTTTGATGGAGAAGGGGACAGAATAGAAGCATTGGGTCGTACTTTGTTTTTCGATGAAGGGGACGGAGTAGAAACATTAGGTCGTGCTTCGTGTCCTGGTTGAGGTGATGGAATAGGGGACTGTGGATTTTCCGGAGCATGCCTAGCAACTGCAGGACCGAATAATGGGTAGTTTTGCGGCTTTGAAGGAGTTGTAGACCTTTTCTCTCCAGTAGTCTCCTTTGAGCTGCATCTTCAGGTTGGCTTAGGTTCCTAGCGTAACACGAAAAATGAACAATATGATGCAACTAGACAATAACAACAAAGCAACTTCCCATGACAATTGCATCCAAAACGAGCACGGCCTTGCGAGACAAGATGATGCAACACAGGGTACATAAGTTAACGTGACACAAACATAACATGAACAATATGATGCAACTAAACAATAACAACACACAACAACAAAGAAACTTCCATGACAAATTATACTAGAAAGAAACTTTTCACAACAATTGCATCCAACACGACACGAGTGCATGAGTCAAATTTTGCTTGCAAGACAAGATGATGCAACACAGAGAACACGAGTTGAACACGACACGAACAATGAACAACATGATGCAACTAAGCTTGATTCTCAAATAAGCAGGCATACCATGTATGAATCTTGCTTGCAAGACGATTTAGCCGCTCAGAAGGTTGATTCAGAAGCTCATTATGTCATAACTGCAAAATATGCAGAAATGAGTTCTTAAAACAGAGTCTTGCTTAGAAAAATCGAATTATTCGACACTATACACTTACAGTATTGTTCGTGACAAACTGGTACCAAGTTGAGGGGAATTAATCCACTGAAGTTATTACATCTCAAGTCCAACACCTCCAATTCCTTCAATTGACCAATTTCTTCAGGGATTTTCCCAGTAAAGAGTTGTTCCTTAAATTTCTAGGGAAAAAAAATGGCATCAAAAGAGATGAATTTGAAGAAAGTAAGGACCTAGGTTTTGATTATAGGCACGGTAAAAGTATCATGGAGGTCCTTATACTAGGAGCTAGATTACATTTCGCCCCCTCAACACAAAAATAGACAAATTAGCCCTATACATTAGATTAAACATAAATTGGTCCTTCAATTAAAACTTTTACCATTTCTATTATTAAAAACTGGCCCCTAGTAAACCACATGCCACTATTTGGTTATTCTATCAGCCATGCCAGTTTTTAACACTAGAAATGAATGAATTTTAACTGAAAGAACTAGTTTGCTCTTAATCTAATGTGTAGAGGACTAATTGCCTATTTCTTTAGTGGAGGGACCTTCATGTATTTTTACCTTATAGGCACTACATAGACTTAATATGAGCTAGATTTCCAAGCTCAGGTCCCAATGTTCCTTCAAGACAAAAATCTTTCAAGTTCCTGCATTTTTTTAATCCCATAAATAAAAATTTTTCCTTCCTTTTCTTGTAACCAAACAGAAAAGGGAAAAAAAACTTACACGACAATAACTTTGCCATTAGAGCATTAGATACCAAACCAGGAACAATGGTCAAATTTTCCATCTACTTTCTTCCAACCAGATAAAGCACCAAATGGATCATTCACCACTTTCTCTCTTAATCCCAACAAAGCCAACCCTGCATTCATTCAAGAAACATATTTTCGCAAGAAACAAACAAAACCCAAAGCTTAAAAGGCAAAAAGAAGAAGAAGAAGAACAGTTACCTTCATTCAAGGACCAGCAACCAGAACTTGACATAAGAAAAACAGCAGCAGCGCTACAACAACAACTGAAACTCTTGTCTTAATCTTACAAACTTCCTGTTCTTGTTCACAACCATCTTCTTCTTCACTTGTTGTTTGGACCAAGCTTAATTCAAACACTGAACAAAGGTTGTAAATTGCTCAAAGACTGAAGTGTTTAAGTAAAGGCTTTTTATTTATGTTTTTTTTCTTACTTACCAAATTAACAATGGCAAAATACCAATATGTTGGCTCGAATAAGCCATATGAGGTAAAGCTGATTGATTGCTTTTTGCTGTTATTTGGACTTCATTTTCTTTTTTTTACATTATATGTTTATTAATAAACAAATTAAAAAATTTAAAAAAGGCCAGCAGATGGCCAAAGTAAAAAAATCTAAATTTTTAAATAAAAAACTAATAATTAAAAAAAGGCACGATTCGACCGCCCTCTTCTTCCCTAACCCGCATTCATTTCAATTTGACCATTTCTTTTTCAAACTTCCCGACCGTTCATTTCTATGTGAAGCCTCTTCGTCTCCTCCTGGTTTTTCTGCTGTTCAAAGCTAATGTATCCTTGTCTTCGCACTCAGCCCTCAGGAGCTCCATTTCACAACCCCTCTTTTTGTTTTTGTTCTTTTCCCGTATTCTTTTCTTGTCTTTCATTTTTATGAACTGTTCAGTTTTCTGTTGATTTTTGTTAAGAGAGATGATTTTTTTTTAATTTGCTGTTACGGGATACGGAATAGCGGCCATATTGCGCATGGCCGTTACCTAAATTGCGGCGTGTCCACCGCTATCGGTGTGCTCCGCTTTCTTTTCACCCTTTTATTTTCAGCAATTGCTAGTTTCGGAGAGCCGCTACACGCTAATACGGCCTCCTAATTTCAGGTAACGGACCGTATTTAAATCCTGGCTGTGA
>NC_053433.1:117464952-117590883 GCF_007990345.1 Gossypium hirsutum | reverse complement strand
GGGTTTAATTTCTTCCTTAATTTCACACTTGCTACTTAGAGGGTTACAGCTACAAAAAGGGTCAACTTTGGCCTATGCACCATGCCCTCTTGACCATGCCATGGATGACTTATTAATGCCCTTTAAATGTTAAAACCTATAAACTAACTTAGAACAAGTAAACAATGCATTGGTCTAAGACAGGTTGTAAAAGGAGACTATAATTAATCAAAGGCAATATTGTCAAATTGTTCATATATGAAATTCTTTTAGGGATGGTAAAATAATTCGAATTATCGGATTTCAATTTAATTTTTTAGATGTGTAATTTTTTGTTTGAAAATTAGGTTCGAGAGTAACGTTACGGATGCGTAAATTACTTTTTTTATATTTTAATTAGATATTTAGTGTATTTTCTATTATGTATTTTATTTGAAATTGGTCGAATGCGTAAATTTTAAACCAAATTGTATTTGGAGAGAGATCAAGGTCGGAAACATAAAAAAATCAATAAGAGCAAATGAAAATCACAACCTATCATACCTACTCCGTTATCATCCCTATTTCTCTTTTATCTCGATATATAATTAGATTGTGATTTGAGTTATGAAATAAATAATTATAAGAACAAAATTGATCATATTAAATTGTTATAACTTAAAAAAAGTAATGTCCAACAATTATTAGATGCAATGGTAACACACGTACTTCCAATTAGAGAAATTCATGTTAGAACCCCGAAGATAATATCGTCGGAAGAACAGTCACAAACCAATCTTGAAAGGATAACTTTCTCATAGAAAAAGTAATGCAATCGTATATTGATTTCATGATAGATACAACCTATATATATAGCTGTTGTTTATTCACATGATATGATTAAAAGATATATAAACTTTTTGACAAAAAAAAAGAGCTGTGTGTTTAGGTGAACATTAACGATAAAACTTTTCTACACGATCATGAAAACTTTATAATATTCCAATTCCACCCTCGTGTGTTGTCTCTTTTAATTAATTTCTCCCATGCATATTAAGACAAATACTTTTTTCTTGCATGATCATAGCATATTAACTACAAAAGTGGAAACAAAAACAACAAGGTTTCAACTCCTTAACTGCTCCAAGTTAAAGCAAAGTTGGTCTTAGATTGCACGGGCATCTTGGGGGAGAAATCACAGCCTTCCAACATATGTTTTCTCCTGAGGAAACCATTGATATTATTACAATTATTGGTTGGTCTTGGTGGGGAGATGAATGTTGCCATCAAATCCTAAAGAAAATGCCAACATATACCAATAAGTTGTTGTTTGAGGTGTGAAGATGATAATTTGAATTGCGGATTCGAATATTTTGCGAATATTAAATTTTTCTTAATTCAGATTTTAAAATTATTATATGTTGAGGATTCGAAGTGGATGTGGATAGATACCTCGAATATTCATCATCCAAATCAGCAATGCATATATTTGAATAATGGATGTAGATTTGGATAGCTTTTTTTTTTACAATTTGATTTACGTATTTTAAATTTGCTCCAAATCAAATTTAAAATTGAATTTAACATCTAAATTGATGGCTGGGCTGAAGGAATAACATGATTAATATAATACTGATACTTTGAAGACTAATTCAAAATCAAAGCGGAAGTATTTTGAGTAATGTTTTGTCTAATATGCTTCATATAAATAAGTTTTCTATTTAATAGTATGATCAATTGCAGTAAAGTTACTCGAATTATGGCTCAAATATCAGTTTCATATCAACTATTAACCATGTCATTCTGCCAATCCATCCATTAGTTCGAGCATTAACTGTCAATTCAAATCTAACATAAAACATATTTAAAACATATGGATCAAATTGTAAATATACGTGTACCTCCTAAATTTTAGACATTGTTTTTTTTAAATACGTAAGATCCAAGTTATTTATACACATTTGTTTACAATTTGATCTACATATTTTAAATATGCTCCACATCATATTCGAGGTAACATTTAATGTTTGAATTGACAGATATGGTGATGGAAGGACTTGATTAATATAATACTAATACTTTGGGGACTCAATTAAAGTATTTGAAGTTTAGAGACCAAAGTAGACTCTAAGCAATAGTTTTAAGGACATTTGGTAAAATTAACCCATTACTAGTAGTATTATGTTTGGCCACTTGGGGGAACAAACGCAATCTGTTACGCATTGACTGGTGGAAATTATTTACCCTAAGCTTTGGGGAATTAAATTTTAAATTGACCATCCCTATCAGCTCGCCCATTTTTGGCGTAAAAAAGTGTTATTCTATTGTTTGGTCCTTGAATCTTTTTTTATTTTAATTTGGTATTCGAGTTTGGCTATAATGTTTAATTTGATACCCAAATCAAATAACATCATGCAATGTAATGAATGTTTCACACGTGTGTTCTAGTAAAAAACATAGGTACTTAATTAGAAGAAAAAAATGCTTAGGTATAAAATTGAACATCAAAATCAAGCTCAAGTGCTTAATTGGGACAAAGAACAAACTCTTGTACCAAAATAAAAATTGAAGTTAAACTTAAAGTTGGGACAAAAAGAAACTCAGGCATCAATTGAACATTGAAGGCCAACTCACAGACCTAATAGTATATTAACTCTAAAAAAAATCTAAACAAAATAATGATTGTGTTTTTAAGTCATAATAATTCCAACAAAATCGACTATTATAAACACTGAGTTAAATAATTAGCTCAATTTAAACCTGCAAACTAATAATTCATAATAAATTTGATAATGAATCCACGCATTTACATAAGATGAGACTCTAATCTAAAACCTCAAAGCTCGTGCGACTTCAACTTTGTTAATGAGCCAAATTTTATTGACAATATTTTAGCTCTTTTACTAATAAAAAAAAGTAAAATAGTTCTTTTGTTAGAAATTTTATCTATTTCTACTATTAAAAAGTTATCTATATACGTTAATATGAGGTATACATGACACGTCATGCGCGTCACTATATGATTATTCATTAATCATAATTATAAATTTTAACAATAGGAAGAGATTAAAAAATAATATGTAATGCGTGACGCTTTTACATAACTATAAACATGATTTTGAACAATCACAGGAGAGGGCAAAGCTAGCTGGTTTGGTTTTAGCTTAGCTTGTGAAAATTAATATAGACAGGTCTGGCTTTTTTTTTTTCTGACAGATTCTGCTTCAATTTCCCAACTTGTGAAGTCAACCATGGTTTATGAATTATGATATGATACCTTTGTTTTTTCTTATATATTTTATAATAAAATATTATAATTATTTACGTGATTTTTTTAACGTGCATGAGTATACGTGAACCTATTAATGCGGATCTACCATCGGCATCCATGGAGGATGTAATAGGAAAAGAAAAAAAAGGATATCTGTCTTTTAGTTTAATAATTTTATAATTTCGAGTTGAGAATATAAACAAGTTTTTTTATGTGTTTTTCTATCATGTGTAAGGTATGTTTTCTATTATTGGAATATTTTGCGAAAGTTGTAGATTTAATTTATATTTTTTGAATTAGTCAATTTTAGTTTTTTTACTTTTCAGAATTTGAACTTTTAATCTTGATCAAAATAGTAGCAGTTAAATCTAGGGGTAAAGGGAGGAGGGGGCAAGCAAGAGCCCTAGCCCCCATAAAATGGAAAATTAATGCTTTAGACCACCAAAATTTTAAAAATTTTAAGTTAATATATGATAAAATTATAGTTTGGCCACCCAAAATATTAGAATTTCAATTTAGTCCTTTTGAAAACCATAAAGATATAAGCAAATACAAGGATAAAATTGCATTTTAACTCCTACAAATATATAACTTAATCTTTCCCCCCCTAAAAAATTTCTGCCTTCCCCTTGGTTAAATTCGTTCAATTAAATTCAATTACTAGTTCTCTATTATATGTACGATTGTAGATTTTGTACATATTCTCTCCTATTGAATCATTCTAAGTCTATATATTTTTCGAATTTTGAAATTTCAATCTGGAAGCAAATAATAATCATTAATCAATTAACTGGATTTTTAGTGAGTAATATGTGAAAATAAGAAGCTGGCATGGCATTACACATATGAAAATATGTTTAGCAATCAAATTTTGGAAAATGACATAATTTAACTTAATGAATTTAACAATTATTGTGTGAAGAGGATTGAAATTTCAAATTTTAAAAAGTGCAAGAACTAAAATTGATCAAATAAAAATATAAAGATTAAATTCACAATTTTTACAAATATAGAAACTAATAACAAGATTTAACCTATTTTATATTTATATTTACACATACTTTAATATTTTAAAAACTCGCATTATGTAGCATTTTTTATTTATTTTTTATTTGCATCATATCATGTTTTAGGTGCTTTAGTTAATAATTTTACTAATATAAATTTTGATATATTCATATATTTGGGGTTTTTTTAAGAATCTAACCTTATAAGTTTAAAAAATTATGAAATGATCAAATTTTAAAATTAATTATAGGAATTAATGACCTGATTTATACAGTAGAGTTGAGTGCCGCCACTTTCCCAGGCGGCACCACTTTAAAATCCCCCCCCAAAAAAAGTTTCTTGGCGCCGCGTAACAAATTGGCAGTACCAGACTGAAGCGTACAACGGTAAAACATTCAGGGACTTGATGAAGTAATTATCCTTTTTAGATTGACTTGAAAAAAGAGAGTCGCATGAGAGTATAACAACACTTAATTAAACTTTTGGTCTATTTGCATGTTAGGTCTGTCTTTTCTTGAAATTAAATTTGAATAGCTCTTAAAAGATATAAGATAACAAAAATAAACCTTTCTCATTTTTTTTTATTTTTTTAAAACAATAAACTTAAAAACTATATAAAATTCTTATTTAAATTACCCAATATATCTCTCAAAAATTTCCTCAGTTTACATAAATTCAAATATGTTAGGGAATGAACCAAAAGTGTTTAAATTTATATAAACTTGAGGAAATTTTTTGAGGGACATATTGGGTAATTTAAATACAGATTTATATATTTTTAAAGTTTTTTTTTCTAAATGAGAAGAGTTTTTTTTTTATTCTTATATCTTTTAAGTGCTATTTAAATTTAATTTCAAAAGAGACAGACCTAACATACAAATAAACCAAAATTTAATTAGGTGTCGTCATACTCTCATGCAGTGCACTTTTTTCAGCCAATCTAAAAAGGTAATTACTTTATCATCTCCCTGAACGTTTTTCCCCTACACGCTTCAGTCAATTGCAACCAAAATTTAAAAAAGGTATTTACTTTTTAATTGATATATTCAGTATGTAATTTCTTAAGAAAAAATGTAGGTGTCTCTATCTCTTGTAATGGGATAGTTTATGCCATTTATGTATGTCAAATTTTAAATTAATTTTATATATAAATATATGAACATGTTTATAAAATGCTTTGACTAATGAAAAGGACTTCCTACTGATCGTAATTATTGGCAAAAAACAATAAATAAATAAATGTCTTAGTAGCATAAATAAATAAATAAATAATACAATTTGTATGAAACTTATGCTGAATAATAATGATTATTATAAACATTTATATATAGAATAATAATAGTTTATAATTAAATTATATTCATATTTTAACATCAAAGGCATCATATTTATGACAATAATTCCAAACTAATATTATATAATAAAAATCAGCATCACCTAAAGAAATGTTAAACTTCATAGGAGGTCCCTATATTATAAAGATTAGATCAAATTAGCCCTTCAATGTATTAATTTAGTCTCTATACTATTAAAAAGAATCAATGGTATTTTTTATAACAATGCCTTGAATTTTATTGGTTTTTTAATTGTTCAATTCCAAACAAAAGTTGATTTTATATATAGAACCATTTTAAAAATATTAACTCTATTGAACAGTAAATGATACTTTTTTAAACAATAAATGTTAACTCTATTTCATTTAGTCTTTTTTAATTTTTTTAATAGTACGGATACTAAATTGATCTATTTAATAGTAAAAGGACTAATTTGATTAGGAAACTATAAATAAAGGGAGTAACTTGTCTCCTATTAGACTTGTCAATTTTGATTCAAACTTAAAAATATGATGCAATCAATTTGAACCCAAATTTGATCCAACTAGATTGAACAATAAAAATCAATAATTTAAACTCATCCATTTGAATCATAAATGATTTGAAATTGGAATGACTAATTTTGAAATGATTTGAACAAGTAACCATAAATAACCTCGACCTACCAAAAAGGTCTTAACTTATTGGTTAAGGTGAAGACCCTAAGTTCTTGAGTATTTAGATTCGAGTTTCACCATGCATAATTGCAATGGATGGGTCTCATCCCATCATGTACGCACATGTCATATGTGTATTTGGTTTGGTTCTTTTCCCGTTGTGCTTTTTATTGGTTTAATTCTACATTACAATTGACTAGACATATATTTGTATTTGTATTATACTTATTAATGTATTGTATTTATAATAGTGAAACTTTCAAAAAAAAACACTAAGATATCTTAAACACTAATATTATGGCATCTTAATTGATATAAAAAATACAATAATTTTACTTATAAGTGTTGAGTGCAATGGTAATGTACATAGCATTTTTAAGGGTGAACTCGAGTTTAAACAATAGAGATGAAACTATTGAGAAAAACAACCACAAACCTTGAAAAAAATTAACATCTATGAACCGAAACATACATTGATTTCATTTAAAAAATTTGTTACCACTGAAACAAGAAAGCTGCACTGCAGAAGAGTTACAATTTAATAATTTATTCAAAAAATAGAACGTACCAACATAAAGTGAACACACAACGTACCAAAAACAATAATCAAAATGAAAAACTTGATTTCATTTGGGGTCTTCAACTTAAATTAAATAGTGGAATTAATAGTGATTAGGTGCATCGCAATGAGCCGGACGGAAAGCCAACGGACCAGCAGCATAGATCACGACGTCGTAATCCTTCCTATAAACCTCTTCTTTTCGTACCGTAATGGCGAGCCATATAATCCATAGTTAATGTTCGATAGGACATTACATCCCTCGAGCGGCGACTCGACAAGCTTAACAACACAAGATTGAAGAGGGTGCTCCAATAATAAGTGACTCATTTCAACCCTTGGAGCTCGGCAAAGAAGTAACCGTTTCCGTCCGTTTCAGAGGCCTTGTAGTAACTTACTTGTCCCCTTTGGTTCTTGCAAATGACACTAACTTTAGCCGACGCGATCGGTTTGGCTTTCGATAAGGACCATGACCCGTAGTTGTCACAGCTTTGGCAATACACCATTCCTTCGATGACTACTTGGGTTTTTTTCGGTTGTGGGTTGGCTTCGTAGGCAAATGCGGAGGGAAAAGCTAACGGGAGAAGTAAGATGAGAAATGATAAGTGAATGGCAGCCATGGATATAAGTTTTGGAGCTTGAAAGGGGAAATTTTTGAGATAATAAGGATTGTGAGTTGAAATAATAGTTGATGTAATTATATATATATATATAGTTTGAGTTGCGTTTGAATGTAATGATATACGTGCAAGCTAATAAGTATTAAACATGGTCAACGTTTTTATTGTATATTCATTTACGTGAAGGCCACTTTTGTATTAACAATGAACGTGGAATAAAAAAAATTGGATATGATGGATGGTTGTAAGAATCGGATCGGATTGATCAATTGAATTGGTTGAATTAAAAATTAGTTGACAAAAAAGGATTGAATTAGTGTAAAATTGATTGAACCAGTAAAAGATTAGAACTCGATCAATTTAATTAACTTATAATCGATTATCAAGATCAACTAAATTGGATTGGGTTTAAGTTATCAATTTAATTAACTTATTAGAACTCGATTGTCGATTAATTCAATTGTGATAATTTATAATCGATAATCAATAGGTATAAATTATTTTAATAGCTACAAAACAAATCTACTATTATAAGTAACTTTGGTCAGACCAGTTCGTGAGTTTAAACCAACCAAGAAGTTTAACCATAATTTTTTCTACAATAATCTATTCATTTACAATCCGAGAAAGAATGCAACATTAAGTGTAATGATAAAACACATTACACTTTCAATGAAAAATTCAAATTCAAATCGTGAGATAACATTGTTATGATAACCAACCATAAACTCCGAAAATATTAATCTTTATGTTTCGTAAAACGAACATAAAAGATACATAATAAAAACGAAGATTTCCCAAATTTTCCACCCTATCTCAAAGTATATACATCAGAGTTTCCATTAACCCTATAAATAAATACAAACCATAGCTCGCCTACATATATATATCATCAAAATTCATTAGACATAATCTCAAGCTCAGCCCACCAAAGAGGAGAAAGTTTAGGGACTGCACCATCAGGTGAAATTCCAATAATCTCCCTCAACCTTGCACTAACTTCAATCATGTTTGGTCTCCGTTTGGGCTCGGGGTCGACACAAGCATTTACGACCTCCCAATGGATTCAACTTGCTTCGTGTCGAAGGATTTCAGAATAGGATCTACCATCTTTACAAGGGTTGGTCTTTTGACAAATAGTGTGATGACCGGTCATCAATTGAGTCATTGTCAACCGTGTACGGTATTCTACCGGTGATTGTTTCGAATAGTAATACCCCAAACGCATAAACTTTGCTTTGTAGAGTTGCAGGTACCTCGGCGGTGAAAGATGGGTCCGAGATTTTGGCTGCGTAATCTTCGGTTAAGTTGATGGCCGAGGACGAGAGGTTTCTGTGGGGTATGGGCGGGTTGAGGTGGTGCATGTGGTCAAGGCAGTAAGCTATCCCCATTATGATTCTAAGCCTCATGGACCAGTCTAAGTGCTCGGACTCTTTAACTGCAATGTCAATTGAGAGAAGATGCATTTCATTAACATTCAAATTCGATTTAACTCGATTTAATCATAAAAGATTAACGATCTTAACTTGTTTGACTCGAACTCAATTTGACTCGAATCTAAAGTGATCCAAACTAAAAATGACCAAACACCAAATCCAAAATGACCCAACGTGAATTGACTAGAACTTCAAATGATGCAAACTTGTAATGAACTGGCCTGAAAACTTGAGCCTCAAATCCTTATGACCTGGACTCTAAACTCGACCCAACATGATATGTCATAAATACTCAATAACCCGAACTCATATAACTTGAACCTGAATTGAATGACTCGATTTAGAAGTGACCCAAACCCAAAATGGTCTGAACAAATAAGCTGAAATGACCCGAACTTGTGACTTGAACCCCAAATGGTCTGACTTGAAAAACTCGAATCAAAAACACCCAAACCTGAAATAACTCAAATCCAAAATTGACCCTAATCGGAATGGCACAAATTTTAGGCATGACAAATTTAACTCATAAGATTTACACTTTTTGTAACTTTGGCACTAATTTCTTTTCTTTTTTTCACTTGGGCACTCAAAATTTTAAATTTTAGTAATTTTTTTTTTCAGGAAAGCTGGCAGAACTGTAAAATTTTTAACGATACTAATGTGAGATATCACATGACAATTCACATGTACTTCATAATTATTTTTTTAAAAGATAAAATTTCCGACGTAAACTACCACGCAGGCAGCCATGTTATCGTCATTAAAATTTTTGTGCGAAAAACAGCATTTTGATTAAAATTTAAAAGTTGAAAGTCAAAATGATGAAAAAATAGGTAAAAATGACATAAAAAGATAGACATCAGGGGCTAAATTTGTAATTATGTCAAATTTTAAAACTCAAAGTAACTCACTTTAGATATGATCCGAAACCAATCCAACTTACCCAGTTGACAAGTTTACTCGAAAACATATGCATGGATTAACATATAGGAAGCTATCGGGACGAAAATGGAAAAAGGATAGCTAATGTACTTACTGTGTAAATGCTCAAAGAGAGTACCATTAGGAGCGTACTCGAAAACCATCATCCTAGTAAACGGCTCGGTTTCCTCGCAGTATCCGAGAAGGTTGACAAAGTTTTTGTGGTTCACTTTCGATAATGTCTCGATCTAAAACCATTAAACCAAAGAACATAGTTAAAAACCGAACCACAAAGAACACACCAAGTGAGTGTATCTTACCTTGTTCCGGAATTGTGTTTCTAAGTTCTTTGACCAATCTTTCGCGGATTTCACCGGGAAAGAGACCACTGCTATTTCAACCCCATTAGACAATGTCCCTTTGTAAACGGTACCGATCGTTGATGAATCAATTACATTGCTGAAATCCTCACAGGCTGCTTCCAGCTCCGATCTTTTCAGCTTTGGTACACCTAAATCAATTAGAATGTTTTGAAGTTCAGTTGAGGACGTTTAGTTTCGCAATAGAAAACAAGAAGAATAATTACCGGTCACAAATGCTTTTTGAAGTTGTCCGCTTAACCCCGTTCTCCATGGCTTCACGGTGGATACTTTATACGTATTAAAGATATAGGTAATGGCTATTAATATTAGAAGACATATAGTACCCCTATGGCTCCGGCTAGTATTGCAGGTTGACTATGTGAACTCGAACGAGGACGTGAAGTAGAAGCAGTAGAAGCATTGGATTGTACTTTGTGTTTTGATGGAGAAGGGGACAGAATAGAAGCATTGGGTCGTACTTTGTTTTTCGATGAAGGGGACGGAGTAGAAACATTAGGTCGTGCTTCGTGTCCTGGTTGAGGTGATGGAATAGGGGACTGTGGATTTTCCGGAGCATGCCTAGCAACTGCAGGACCGAATAAATGGGGTAGTTTTTGCGGCTTTGAAGGAGTTGTAGACCTTTTCTCCTCCAGTAGTCTCCTTTGAGCTGCATCTTCAGGTTGGCTTAGGTTCCTAGCGTAACACGAAAAATGAACAATATGATGCAACTAGACAATAACAACAAAGCAACTTCCCATGACAATTGCATCCAAAACGAGCACGGCCTTGCGAGACAAGATGATGCAACACAGGGTACATAAGTTAACGTGACACAAACATAACATGAACAATATGATGCAACTAAACAATAACAACACACAACAACAAAGAAACTTCCCATGACAAATTATACTAGAAAGAAACTTTTCACAACAATTGCATCCAACACGACACGAGTGCATGAGTCAAATTTTTGCTTGCAAGACAAGATGATGCAACACAGAGAACACGAGTTGAACACGACACGAACAATGAACAACATGATGCAACTAAGCTTGATTCTCAAATAAGCAGGCATACCATGTATTGAATCTTTGCTTGCAAGACGATTTAGCCGCCTCAGAAGGTTGATTCAGAAGCTCATTATTGTCCAGTAACCTGCAAAATTATGCAGAAAATGAGTTCTTAAAACAGAGTCTTGCTTAGAAAAATCGAATTATTCGACACTATACACTTACAGTATTGTTCGTGACAAACTGGTACCAAGTTGAGGGGGAATTAATCCACTGAAGTTATTACATCTCAAGTCCAACACCTCCAATTCCTTCAATTGACCAATTTCTTCAGGGATTTTCCCAGTAAAAGAGTTGTTCCTTAAATTTCTAGGGAAAAAAATGGCATCAAAAGAGATGAATTTGAAGAAAGTAAGGACCTAGGTTTTGATTATAGGCACGGTAAAAGTATCATGGAGGTCCTTATACTAGGAGCTAGATTACATTTCGCCCCCTCAACACAAAAAATAGACAAATTAGTCCCTATACATTAGATTAAACATAAATTGGTCCTTCAATTAAAACTTTTACCATTTCTATTATTAAAAACTGGCCCCTAGTAAACCACATGCCACTATTTGGTTATTCTATCAGCCATGCCAGTTTTTAACACTAGAAATGAATGAATTTTTAAACTGAAAGAACTAGTTTGCTCTTTAATCTAATGTGTAGAGGGACTAATTTGCCTATTTCTTTTAGTGGAGGGACCTTCATGGTATTTTTACCTTATAGGCACTTACATAGACTTAATATGAGCTAGATTTCCAAGCTCAGGTCCCAATGTTCCTTCAAGACAAAAATCTTTCAAGTTCCTGCATTTTTTTTAATCCCATAAATAAAAATTTTTCCTTCCTTTTCTTGGTAACCAAACAGAAAAGGGAAAAAAAAACTTACACGACAATAACTTTGCCATTAGAGCATTAGATACCAAACCAGGAACAATGGTCAAATTTTCCATCTACTTTCTTCCAACCAGATAAAGCACCAAATGGATCATTCACCACTTTCTCTCTTAATCCCAACAAAGCCAACCCTGCATTCATTCAAGAAACATATTTTCGCAAGAAACAAACAAAACCCAAAGCTTAAAAAGGCAAAAAAGAAGAAGAAGAAGAACAGTTACCTTCTTCATTCAAGGACCAGCAACCAGAACTTTGACATAAGAAAAACAGCAGCAGCGCTACAACAACAACTGAAAACTCTTGTCTTAATCTTACAAACTTCCTGTTCTTGTTCACAACCATCTTCTTCTTCACTTGTTGTTTGGACCAAGCTTAATTCAAACACTGAATCAAAGGTTGTAAATTGCTCAAAGACTGAAGTGTTTAAGTAAAAGGCTTTTTATTTATGTTTTCTTTTACTTACTTAACAATGGCAAAAAGGCAAAACCAATATGAAGCAATGGAGCCATTGACGGTAAAGCTGTGACCAGGGATTTAAATTACGGTCGCGGTCGCGTTTTCGGTCGCGTTGCGTTTGTCGCGGTCGCGGACATAACGGACGCTATTGCGGTTATTGCGGATATCGTGGTCGTGAATTTTTTTAAAATTTGCACAACTTATTATAAAACATAACAATTATAATTATAATTATAAAAAATCATTTTTTATGATTTTTAGAGTTTTAAATATTTGGACTTTGATTGCTTTTTGCTGTTTATTTGGACTTCATTTTTCTTTTTTTTAATAACATTATATTGGGCTTTTATTAATAGAACAAAATTACAAAAATTCTAAAAAAGGGCCACAGCAGATGGGCCCAAAGTAAAAAAATCTAAATATTTTTAAAGTAAAAAAATCTAGATATAATCCTAAAAAAAGGCACCGATTCCTTGCCCTGCCCTCTCTTCTTCCCATAATCCCGTCATTTCATTTTCAATTTGACCATTTCCTTTTTCAAAACTTTTCCTTCCGAACCGTTCCATTTTCTTATTGTTTTGAAGCTTTCTTCTTTCCGTTCTTCCTCTCCTGGTTCTTTCTAGTCTGGTTCACATAGCTAATCGTATCTTCTTTGTTCTTCAGCGTACTCAGGCCCTCAGGGAGCTCCATTTCCAGGCATACCTCCTCTTTTTTGTTTTTTGTTCTTTTTCCCGTTATCTTCTTTGTTCTTTGTTCTTTTTCATTTTTTGATTGAACTGTGTTTCAGTGTTTCTGTTGATTTTTGTTAAGAGGAGATGATTTTTTTTTAATTTGCTGTTAACGGGAAATAACGGGAATAGCGGCCCATTATTGCCGCAATTGGCCGTTACCCGTTAAATTGCGGCCGTGATCCACCGCTATCGGTGTGACTCCGCTTCTCACCGCTATTTTCAGCAATTGCAGTTTCGGACGACGCCGCTACCGCTATATAACGGCCTCTATTTCGGTAACGGACCGTTATTTAAATCCCTGGCTGTGACTTATCATAATGAAAGGAATTGAAAGGAAAAGCTGGCAATAATCAATGGGCAGTTGGGTTGAGTGGGGCTGCCATGCCCATGGGCATGTATTTGATTTTGAATTAATGGTTTTTTTATTGCTTTTATTAAAAGATAATTAATTAATTAGATTATTATTGGTAAAATTCCATTGGAGACCCTTGTATTAAGAGCAAAATTACAATTACCTTTTCTACTAAAAATGGATAAATTAATTCCAGTAAATTAGATCAAAGAGCAAATTAGTCATTTCTATAAAAATTTTCATTCATTTGTACGGTTAAACACTTTAATAGTAGAAATGGATGGAACTTTTAATAAGAATGTCAGTTTGCTCTTTGACTTAATGTATAGAGATTAATTTGTCTATTTTTTTAATAGAGGGGGCAAAATGCAAGGCTTAGTATAGAGGCCTTTGCAGTACTTTTACTTATTATAATTTGATGGACAAAGTACACCTAAAGGTCATTCAACTATTAGTAAGTTAATATTTTGGTCACTCAATTTTAGCAGGTTACAAATTGTTTACTGAACTATTTGAAAAGTTATAATGGTCATTGTGCCGTTAAGTTCTTAACTAACTTTAGATGTTGGACTGATAAATTTAAATTTTGGTTGCTCAACTATTAGCAAGTTTACAATTTGGTCGCTGAATTTTAAAAAGTTATAAATTGGTCACTCAACTATTAGTAAGTTTACAAGTTTACACTCTGATCACTCAATCTTTGCACTATTACTCCCTAACTTGATAAAATAAAAAAAAGGACAATTTTGAATCTAGTTTAAGTCTTGTTTATGGTTTTTTTTCAAACATTTTGTTTATAAAAGCATTATTTTAATAAATAAATTTCATGTCAGAAAATAGAGAAAAATGAGAATTCATTTATTTATAATTTTGTATGTATTTTTATAAAATATTATGCATTTATATATATAAAGAACTTTTAATTGGTTTTTATTTTTTAAGGTTTTTTAATTTTAAATTTCAATTTTTTAAGAAGTAAAACTAAATTGACAAAATATGTAAAGTCAAAGACTAAATTTGTTGAACTTTTAAAATAAGGACTAAATTGATAGGATCTATAAACATTACGGGCTAAATTATTATACCAATAAAAAAATACCACTATTAACGATTTAGCAAAGAGACCAAATATTAAATTTCAATAACATTAGTGCTACAATAAATTTTTTTAAAATTATACGTTTTTGTATTAAGAATTAGATTGCATTTTTCTTTTTGTATTTAAAAAGTGGGTAAATTAATCATTATATATTAGATCAAAGAGTAATTTGACCCTTTTGCTAAAATTTCTTCCACCGTTAAAAACTGTTACCTATACATCAGTATAAGTGGCAACCACATGACACTATTCTATTATTCTATCGGTCATGCCAGTTTTTAATAGTAGAAATGGATGAAAATTTTAATATAAAAGACTAGTTTGCTCTTTGATCTAATGTAAAGGCACTAATTTGCCGCTTTTTTTAGTAAAGAGGTGAATGCAATCTAACAACAAGTACAAGGACCTCCATGGCATTTTTACCAAATATTTCATTACATGCTGTCATTTTTTGTTACTTGTAGAATTGGAGCCTTGCATTATCTCCAACGCCGAAGCATAATTATGGATTTATGATTGAATCATATAATTAAGTGTATTAATGTAAATTTATTAAAATAATAATTATTTTTCTTAATCAAACAAATCAAAAAAATTTAATGAGAAATTTCCTCAAAAGTTGCTACCATAATTTCCAATAATTTGTTACATGTTCCAAGGTCCTCAATTATAGCAAAAATTTATGATAAAGTGTGCATATACATATATAATTTGTTAAATAGTTCGATTTTTTCAAGATTTAGGGAAATAGGTTAATTTTGAAGAGACTATGTTAAAAAAAGTCTAACTTGACATGCTTTAAATTTTATAGCAAAAACTAAACGATATATTGTATTATGAGTAATATAAATTTTAAACTCAATAAAAATATTTATACAAAACCCTACGTTATAGTTAAGTTTTCACTTTGATACTTGCACTTCTTTTTATCAATTTTGCCCTTTATACTTTATTTTTGTTATCAGATTAGTCTCTAGACTTTAATTCTGTAATCTCATTACCCAACCCAAAGTTTCTTTTAAAAAAATTATATTAACCAATGACATACTACCACGTATCAAGAAAAAAATAAAAAATAATATATACTTTCGTACCTTCTTTTATATCATATATATTTATGTATGGTATCAAATAGTTAAAGTCAAGAAGTAATGATATAGAATAGATTGAAGTGATAATACAATGTCATTGACTTTTCATAATATTCCATGACACTACATTTTTTTAAACGTATTTCTACATACTATCATTTTATTACAATAAAAGAATGATAAGGACTTGCATTATTATAAATTTTAGAATTTTATTGTAGGTTTTTATTTTAATATCTAAGGTAATGTATAAAATGTCAAATTCCATATAAAATCCCTATACTATGCATTTTTGTTAGATATAGTCTCTTTATCTTTTGAAAAAGTATATTTTTAGTCCCCGGGTTAACATTTTTCATCAATTCTGTCGAAGAATTTGATAAATTTAGCCCTCAACGCTTATATCTTTTGTCAAATTGATCCTTATTCTTTTTTTAGCTAAATTTAGCTCTCAATCTTTTAAAAAAAGTCAAATAGTTTTTTTTTAACGAAAATGTTGAGTAAAACATTATTTTCAATGATGTTGGCCTGGCAACCCGCATGACATGTTACATGTACTTCATGTTAAGATTGCATTATTTGTCTTACATACCATGTCAATAAATAATTTAAATTTTATAAAAGTATTCAAAAAATAATAAAATTCAAAATAAAATAGAAAGTTCATAAAAATTTCAAAAAATAGCATGAATTACACGTGAATTGTCATGATTATTACCATGTTTAAAAATTTAACATTTTAGCTAGCATTTTCGTTTAAAAATAATAACAATTCAACTCTTTTTGGAAGGTCAAGGGTCAAATTTCGCTTAAAAAAAGAATAAGAGCCAATTTAACAAAAAATATAAATCGGAATTATCTTTCATTCCAAGGCATAAATTGTATCCATGCGCTTCATATTCTCCTAGAATTCGCTCCTAAAAATATAGCCATCCCTACCCCCTCACATCAATCCCACAAGCCTTTTATCCATTCTTATTTGATCACGGCGGAGGACAAGGCAAAATAGAAAAACTCATATTGGGTTTAGGAATAACCAAAGTCAAACTAATGACTTCTACCACATCAATGTGACACTCTACCGCTGAGTTATATCCTTTCCCTACTCTCGTAAAAAAATAGAACTAACTAATCTTAAGTCAAAAGATCGAGAAACCCAACAACGCCACTATTCTTGAACAACTTAGAGCTAGACTTTCCTTTCACACTATTACAAATACGAAAATAATGGAAAAAGTTAGATTCAATTGTCAACTGCTCATATCAGAAATAAGATTTAATTAAATTTATTATTATACTAAAATATTATATATCTTATTTATTTAAATATCAATTAAAAAGATACGAAAACTTCTTAATTTCATTTGTGAAATTAAATTACTTTAATGGTGTATCACATAATTATCAAAAATAAATAAAAAAAGATGGAGTGGAAAAGAGGGAATCATTGAAAGAGTCAATGAAATAAGTTTGGCGGTGCGTGGCTAGATTCTTTACTATATCACATGTCTGCTTTATAAGTCTTTATTCAAGTCAACCAATAAAATGACACTCTGGGTCTTTGATTGATAGTCACATTATGTATATATGTATGTATATGTGTATATATGGAATTTTCATATTCTATTTATTTTAAGGTTTAATTGTGCTCTAGACTCTGTACTCTTCGATAATTTAAAATTTAGTCTCTTTATTTTATTTGGTTTGAAAATTAAAATCCAATTGGTAATATTGTTAATAGAATTCCGTTAAATTAGAACATATTCAAAGATATGATATAACAATTAAAGTCCAATTCATAACATATATTCAAATTTAGTAAATGTTAGTTAACAATGTTATCAAATAGTTTTAATTTTTTAAATTAGACAAGTAAAAGGACTAAATTTCTAGAATTTAAAGTAAAGGCACTGAATTTCAAGAGTCTGGGGAATGCAGGGACTGAAAGAAAAATTAGACCTTATTTCAAGCATAATGTTAGATATATATACTATATATTAAGTCGTTGATTGAGTTAGTATCACGAATTAACTTAATTAGATAATTACTAAAATATCATTACTTTATAACATAATATTATTTTAAGGTTTTTATACAAATTATTAATTTAATAGTTGTTATATGATTTTTATTAATTTATACAAATTTTAAATTACTCATAACCTTTCAATCTTTAAAATGGAAGTTATTATAAAAACGTGTTTACACCCATATTTTTTTAAAATATTACAATAATAATACTGATCGAATTAAGACTCAATCAATATCGGAGATGGTTGGACCATTCGCTTTTCAATTATAAGGTGGTGGAGCTAAACATCTAAAACGCTCATGTGGGTTTTCATGGATGGTGTCGTTTGATAATTAAATTTGCATTAAAGAATACAATGGAAAAAAAAAACTACAACAAACATAAATGGCCAATAAATAGAAATATGATTATCACATATTCATGATGTAAGTGAGAAACAAAATTATATAACAAATATATCTGTAAAATGTGTAAAACTAAAGAAGCACGGGTTTAAATCTTTATATATATATATATATATATCTATTTTTCTATATAAAAATATAAAACGACAAAAACAGCTTATAATATATTTTCATCTTCCCCTAATTAAGTTGGTACTCGTTTAACTAATGATACTACTCGATCATGAATTTCATAATAAATATAGATATAATAAAATTCATTTTTGATTGAAATAATAAAATTAAAAAAAATAATTTTTATTTTTTAATTAAATTGATGCACCCATGACATCAAATAAAATATTTTATTCTTTTAAATTATTTTGACATTTTATTGCACACATCAAATCAAATTTATGGTGCACATTGTTTTACCTATTCTTTAGTGGTTGATGACTTTGGTTTATGGCGAGAGTTAACACTTTTTGATATTTCTTCCATGCTTATCCGAATTGCATCCAAAATTAACCATTCATTCACTATTATAAATTGGAAAAATATCTAGACTTACTTCGATTGATATTGATATTATTGTTAGTATAGAAAGACATGAGTTTGAGTGTACTAAACTGTAGCTATAAGTAGTTCTAGATATTGTATCAAATAGAGCAGATATGATAAGAACCGTTAAAAAAATTTTGATTGAATTACATAAAAATCAAATAAAATTTCGTTTCAAATTTAAATATCTAATTTGATTTTTATAATTTATAAAATAAATGTTTATGTTTATATTGTCATGTATTTGTATTCTCTCTTCTTTAATTTTTTTTTTAGAATTTTTATGAATTTTTTTAGAATTTTTAATTTTGTAATAGTTGAACTAGAAATCGGTGGTCTGGTTGATTCAACTATCAATTTAAGTTAATTTGAATTTTAAAAATTTGAAAATTTGAGGTTTGAGTTTTTTCGAGTTGAATCATTGTAGGCTTGAATCATTTTAAGTTGTGATCTATTCAGGTTTGGATCTTTACATACATTTAATGTTCATATCATTTTAAATTCAAGTTCAAGTTGTTGAATTTTCACCCTTTTAATAGTTATATATGAAGGTAAAATGGTAATTTCATGTAGTGGTGATGGGATGAGATATGTAAACAATTACTATAATCACTTTATAATTACTACCCCTCAAAAAATCCATTCTGCCGGTCCTGCATCCATTTCTCAAAAAAAAATTTGCATCATTTGATGTGGATCAGTTCGGAATCCATTAGGTGATTTGAGTTTTATTGTCCCTAATAGTAGCTCATGTGGTAAACCATTAGTATTTCATAAAAATTCAAAAAATATATAAAAAATTAAAAAAAATCATAAGAACTATCCGCATCGGGGATGAAGTATAAATGGGCTGTTACACGGACATCATACAAGTTCTAATAAAATTTTAACATTTCAGTCAATTTTTTCATAAAAAAATAATTTAGCTAAAATTTGAAAGTTGAGAGCCAAAATAATCCCTCAAAACAATAATTTACTATCAAAGTGATGAAAAATAATTAAATGTTTATTGAGGAGAAGTTGCTCTTGGATCCTCAACAGAAAGTATTATTCTCATGGCGAGTTTTGTCTCTCATACTCTAAGAAGAACCCAACAGGGTTCACAAAGTTCAAGATACTCTAAGAAGAACCCAACAGGGTTCACAAAGTTCAAGAAGTTCCTCGATTGGTGGGGATACAACCTGCAAACTCACGAAAAAGGTGTCAATATCTATAATTAATATTATACTCAATACTGACATCTCTCCCGTGAGTTTGCAAGTTGTATCTCTACCAACCAAGACATTCCCTAAACTGTGTGAACCTCTCTGAGTTCTCCTCAAAGTACAAGAGATAAAACTCCATCACAAAAACAATACCTTTCATTAAATATTTGAGACCAACTTTTACTTAACAAACATTAAATATTAAATTTATCATTATACCGTTTTTAAACCCACTTTCAATACCATAAATCAATAAGCTACAATGGGAGAGGTGGATTTATACGGGAAAGACTCTTCTTAAATTGATGTTTGTACTTTTTAAAATTGAACGGTTCTTCTCCATTGAAAATGATTTCAAATATAATTAATTACTTACCAATATTAATTTGTCATCACACCCAAGACTTTGACAAGTAAATGGTCATTGACACAGACC
This sequence comes from Gossypium hirsutum, assembly GCF_007990345.1. NCBI lineage: Eukaryota > Viridiplantae > Streptophyta > Magnoliopsida > Malvales > Malvaceae > Gossypium > Gossypium hirsutum. The sequence continues at coordinate 117,570,458 of NC_053433.1, read as the reverse complement.
GGAATTGGGAAATCAATATCTTGACTGATTTTTATCTAATCGACTGGTTCAGTCCAATTCAAATATTACTGTTTAAGAATCAGATAAAAATTTTAACCATTGTTCTGTTATAAATATCTCTTATAATGAGCTTGAATACTCACTAATATTTTTAGGTATTAATATTACTAATGTTTTTGCATGGATTCCCCAATCTATACATTTCAACAATTTGTTTTTACCAAAATTTTGGATTAGACCCAAAATAATCTGAACATACCATCAAATCAAGTGTCTGCTAATTTCAAATGCGGAATGATATTCATTGATTGGAGTTCCTGAAAGACTGCCATGGCAAGGAAAGAATGTTGATAATGATTGCATAAGAAAAGAAAACAACCCCATGGACAGATTTCCTAAGGAAAAAATGGAATAAATCCAAAAGGTATGAAGAAAGTAACTTAAAAGCTTTTATACAATAAAACTACCATGAAAATTTTTGTAGCAGGAGTCGAACTGCAAATTATAAATTAATATATATATATTAGATTAAACTATAAACTGATTCTTTTTTAAAAATTTTATCTATTTTTACTATTAAGAATTGGACATTGTATGTCTGAGATATACATGACACATCATGTCTCACTTGCTAGTTTTTAATAGTAAAAATAAATGAAATTTTTAACAAAAAATATCAATTTGTTTATTTTTTGAATAGAAGAAATAAAATGAAATCCGACTCTGAGTATAAACTCCCTTTTATATCCTATGGTAAGAAGAAATGAACAAAGAAAACCAATAGCAAAAGAAATTCTATAGAGAAAAAGGATATCGAACCAATTCATGAATGGATTACAATTTACAACAACTTGAATAACCATAGCAAACAACAAACTTAAGAAATAATATGTTGCTCTTACTCTTCGGTTTTCTTGAAGTACTCCATGTCTAACTCATATCTGGACATGGATACGAGGATATAACACCCTCCAAGGGCTCTCCAAATACCATGAAAAAACATTGAAAAAGTTGAACATATATATCCATATCGGAACATTCCCATATCTGACACTTAATCCAAGTTCGAGTAAATATAGATGAAATACATGCTTCTCGAATACATGTGCTCAGAAGTGGAACTAACAAGTACCATGCTACACCTGTGTGCAGGGGCGAATCCAAAGGGGATAAAATGAGCATATTGCAGTTTGAGCCCTTCTTACTATTTAGGATTACACTTTAATCTTTTTTGCATAAAAATTTTAAGTTTGACCCCCCAACAATTTATATTCTTATCCTGACACTCTCAACTCCCAACCAAAGTTTCCTGGCTTCGCCCTTGCCTGTATGCATCAACAAACAGTATAGGAAGATGATGCTCAATAAACAAATGCCATTAGAGGCCTAATTACTATCTTAATTTAGAAATCGAATTTCAATAAGCATCCTATTTTAAGTAAAACTGGATATTTTATTCGAGTAGGCATGTGATAGTTTCGAACACATCATTTCTATAAGAAAAATGTTTGCCGAGTTTACCTGGATTAAAAGCTTGCATGCGTACAGTAGTTTCATAGCAGAAACATTATCTCCATTTTTACATGAAGAACAAATCCCAGTTTTCAGCTTATGGCTGTAGTATCCTAACAAACCACATTGTCTGCAAACCTATGTCAAAAGATGGTTATTTTGAGACTGAAGCTAGTCACTGTCAATAATCCCAGCAGTGAAAATGTAAAAAGAAAGAATCGTACTTCACCACTCAAAAATCATGGATAAAAGATTATTTAATCACTTCAAGTTAAGCATAACTTGTGGAAAACAATAAATGCTTGTTTTATTATAACGAAACCTTCATAAATTCAAGTGGATTTTTGAGTTCTAAAATAAAAAATTAAAAAGGACTTAAATGTTACTTCACAGCTTCAGTCAAGCTAGCCTTTTCATCGCCTTGTGTTGAAGCCTAATGCACAATAAAGCACACAAGGCTGAGCGCGCAATAAAAATAGCCTCGCCTGAGAAGGTTGAAGGCTAAATACTTAGCAACTGAGCGGTGACATACAAGGACTCTGTGTTCTAAGGTAGGAAAATAAATTTAAAGAATACTAAGTAATTCTGCTTGTCTGGTTATATACAATATTTCCCATTGCCTGCTTCCCCATAGCACACTACAAATACAGAAACATTTAGAGATGATAAAGCAAAAATTACAGTTCACATGTAAACCAAGTTCAAGATGTAAAAAACCTTGTAGGTATTTCTTGGTGACTGATTGTGATGGGGATATGGCCTTGTAAGTTCTACTTCATCTTTTCCATATATCGCACAGAGTTAACTCTTTAACATGATGGGCATTTTTGCAATAACAAGATTATTCTGTTCATCCAAAGCACCTATCATTCTGCATCATACACACATCAAAGAAGCATCTGCTGTATACCTTTTCTAGTCTAGTTTTCTGCCCATATCTAACTTGAAAGTACTCTCCGTTGACAAATATCGGTGCAGAATACCTACAAGATTAACAGCATATTAATTCCCAATTTCCCATCAACCATCTTGGAGGGATAACCAATTCTAGCATCTTTAAACCTGCACAGCAACACAAGTTACAACTGAGCTAGATCAACACCAAAAAAATCCAAATCCAAATTATACCATAGGAAACTAAATTCCCCACACAGATAAATCATAACCAGAAAATGTCAAGGAACAAAATACAAGGCAACCAAACTAATTCATGACTGTAAAATAGCTAAAGCTCAGTGTGGCTGTCATCATCACTAATTCACCACTAGCTTTTTGCTCCCTCGAATATTACTAAAACGAAAATACTTCAAAATTTGATCACAAATGAGTAACAGTTAAGTAAATAGATTACATTGTGCTGCTTCTAACAAAAAAAAAATGGAAAAAGAAAAAGCTAGCTAAATATCTTAGAGCAGGCAGGGCAGGTTCACCTCAAAACCGACCCACCCCAAACCCGATTTTCCGATCGGGTCAGATCAGAACAGTCAGCTTTGGGTTTTTTTCCATCCCTAGCCTGCATCATCAAGTTATACAAAATACATTTTACAGCAATCATAACCAAAAGAACATAAACAAAAAATGCATTTCAAACCTGAGGTAAATACTGGGATCAATATCAGATACAATCCTGTCATTGACACGAACAATCTTCTTAATCCCAGTATTAACAAAATAATCAAAAGAATCCAATTGCTGCTTCATTAACCCTCTAACCTATAATAACAAAAGAAAAAAAAACCAAAAACCACAATTCAGTTAAAAAATATAAACATATTCACATAAAAATAAATACCAAATTAACATCAAAGTGTTCACCTTTAAAAACTCAGGGAGAAGCTGAAACTTGTCAGCAGTTGATTTTATTGGAGCAGTAAGCTTTTGTTTGTCCACTGGTAATTCAGAAACATTAAGCTGATGGGTTTTCCACAAGAAAAAAGAAAATTCTTTTTTTCTATACATATTTGATGGCCACTGTAAAGGTTTACTATCTTAAACATCCAATTTCACCATTTTAATTTACCATTTTGGTACTCTATATCTTTTTAATTTTTAGAGGATTAAATCAAATTTTTATCACTTTCGGGAGGACCAAAGTGTAATTTTGCCATTGCTAATTTAAAATTTATAAATTATAAAGAACCTAAATAGAAAATTTTTCATTTTAGGGAAGGCCGGAGCCCTACCAACCACCCTTGGCTTTGACTGTTGAGATATACATGAATTGTCACGTGAACTATCACATCAGTGTTGTTAAAATTTTAATAGTTCAATCAGCTTTTCTGTTCAACAAAAAATAATTTGACTAAAATTTAAAGCTTAAACAAAATTAGAGCTATAATGAAAAAGGAGTAAACTTTAGGGGCTAATTTATCATTATGCCTTTTCTTTTTGATGATCTTTTCTTGAGTTCATTATTTTTGTTATTTTATTAAAATATTATTTATGCCATTATTTATATATCTTAAATCAAATCTAAATTTTTTTCGTTACTAAATAGTAATTCAGGTTGAAAATTTTGAAGCCATACAAACTTTTAGGAAAACCAAATTTGAAATATAAAAATTTGGAGGGTTAAAATATAATTTTATTGTATTAATTTATATCTTACAATTTTTAAAGGGGTTGAATAAAAATTTTACCTTTTGGGACAAAGGCACACTTCTTGCATCCCTTTGTATTGTCTTTAATCTTTTGGATATTGTATTTATATTTTTTCACTTTTTATATTTTTAAACTTGAAATTATTAAAAAAAATTAACCCCAAAAAGTTTATATTTTAAACATTATTTTAAATAAAAAGTACATATTTTTTTAAAATAAATCTCATTCTTTAATAAAGTGAAAAAAATAGTAACAATCTAAAGCTAGTAGATTAAACTCCAACATTCAAGATAGTAAAAGGACTGAAATCATGTTTAAACCAATATCTTTTTAACCCATATTAGCAGAGACCTTCAAGCAGACATGGTAGCAACCATATTTTAACCCATATTAGCTTCGTTTTTTTCATTCATAGAAACACAATCGAAACTTCAAAATGATCCCTACTTGTATTATTTTATCTGCTAACTATGCAGAGCATTTAACCGAAGAAAAAACAGTCGAAAAATGTCGATACGAAAAGTCAAAAACCATGAAAATCTATAGCTATGATCAAGAGGACTTACAAATTATCCCTTTTGAGTCTCTCAATCTTCTTATATCATCAACACAAAGTTTTCTAAACTAGCCATACAACTTGCAAAACTTAATCTCTCAACAACTACTAACACGGGAACTTAAAAGAAGGATCGCTGGTATCAGAAGCAAGCGGCGGTTTCTCTGGTCAAGTTTTCATGCAACAGCTCCCTCGTGGAGAAGCATTTGATCAAAGTGCCACACCCCTAGAGCGATGAACAACGTATGGTTATGATAAAGAATATGTTTTTGTAAAAAAAAGATGAGGACACGGAAAAGTTAAAGATTCATACCATGTCCTTTGCCAACTCTTCTCAGCTGAGCCACGTATTCCGATATTTTCTTGATGGATTCGACCTGTTGAGAAAGCAAAACCGAGATCATGATCACGGGTGGGTAATGCAAACGAAAACGAAAAAGCCCCAAGAGCGTAGACAACAAGGTTTGTATCATTACCTGCTCAGCTAAGAACTCGCCTTCGATGAAATCGGTCAACTGCGAATCATGGTTTCGCTCAGCCACCTGTTAGACACATCTACAATGTTTAACAAGATTTGTCCAATGATCTCGTAAACCAAACTGATAAGACCTCAAGCTAGTTTATTAACATGTTGAAGATCGAAAGGCATAACTGCAATACAGAACATGATGCTAATAAGGAAAGAGGAACGTCTTACGTTGTGCAAGTTCAAGAGCTTTTCGTTTGTTAGTTTCTCGAGAGACAAGGCAAGCTCCATTGCTGAACCAAGGAATTAGATACAGTCAGTTTCAGTTATAAAATCGACTTTTAGATATTATCATGCAGTTTGATTCAGCAATAAGAAAGATGGTGTGTTGCTAATATATCTCACTAATTCCCGATACTCCATGGAACTAACATATGTAATAAACACACACCAAACATACAAATCTCCGCACATATGTTCCTAGGTTGCCACTTGAATCTACATCTCATTGCTTTTGGCCGTCCCAAAAACACATTTTGGCAACGAAAACAATGCTAAACAAAGGGGCTTTCGGCATCCAAAGCACTTCCTAAATGTATTTTTGAAACCAACCCAAGAGACCACTTACTAACTGCTTTTCAAAAGCACTTTTCAACTACAACAACAATGCTAAACAAAGAGCTTTCGGCATCAAAAGCACTTTCTAGAAGAAACTGATTGCTAGATGTTTTTCAAAAGCACTTTCTAACAGCAATTTTCAACTGCAAATACAATGCTAAACAAAGGGCTTTCAGCATGCAAAGCACCTTTTAAAAGTGCTTTCGAAAGCAAACCAAGAAATTGACACTTTTTCAACTGCAACAACAATGATAAACAAAGGGCTTTCGGCATCAAAAGCATTTTTGAATCGCACTTTTCAACTACAACAACAATACTAAACAAAGGGTTTTCGGCATTCGAACCAAGAAACTGAATGCTAGATGCTTTTCAAATGTACTTTTCAAGTACAACAATGGTAGACTACACATTTTGTTTTTGTGGATGCATAAAGAAGATGTTACGTGTGGTTCTAATAATTTGAACTCACCATATAAAGCATCCCCTTTCTCTGCATGATCAAACTCAGAGAGGGGCATTATTATGGATTGCAGCTTCACTTGTCCACCTCTTTTGTTCTGAGAATAACAAACAAAATAATAAGGTAAATAAATAAATAATAGACAAAAAAGGAAATCATATTAAATGATAAACCATTACAACAATACCTGGTATTCCATCAATTTCTCAGCATGCTCTCTCTCTTCTAAGCTTGATTCCTTGAAGAACCTATATTCATGAAAAAAGCCTAAAGTTAACTCAGTTCCACCAAAAAAAAAAAGGTACCAAAAAATTTGAGAAAATTCATGAAGAAATTACTTGGCAAGACCCTTGAGAGCAACGTTGTCCCTATCAAAATAGGCAAACATAGCATGGTAGACATATGAAACATTGTACTCCACACTGTCACAAACATATACAAAACACATTTAGTGTTAAGATTTGAAATCAAACACAGATAAACACACATCAAAGAATCATCTTTTCATAAAAAAAGAAGTAGATCAAACCATAAAAGAACCATCTTTTTTCTCATAAAGATGACACCATATATAAAAAGAAACTCACTTGATTTGTTCGTTGATGGCAGCTTCACACTCATCAGCAAACTTTTGACGAGCCAAGGACATTTGAGGCACAGTTGGGACAAGATTAAGTTCCTTCTTAACTTCCTCAAAAGGCTCAAAAATCACACCTGTTAATGGCTTATTATTGGCTCCTTTGGTAGCACAAACAACAACAGCCCCAGACCCAACCCCAGAACCGTTTCTTGAAAACAGAGGAACCCGAGTTTCAACTTGGGGATTCTTCAACAAAGAAAAAGCAGGGGAAGCTTTAAGCAACATGGTTGAAAGATTGAAGCTTTTTGATGAAAAGGGTAATAAAAAAACAGAGCTTTCTAACCCAAAAACAAACAATTGAAGGAGATAAAGATTGAGAGAGGGATGGATGGATGGATGCAGGAGAGAACGGATCAGCAGAGGCAATAAAAAGGATGGCTAGGGATGAGGATAACCATTGGATGAATGGCACGTGGACGATAGCGATGAGGAGGTGGAAGGGTGGGAGTGTGGCTGGCTCGTGTAGAAAAATCCCTTCTTTTTGTGATTTGTGATCCTAAAAAGGGTTTCTTTATTGTCTTCTTGTCTTTTACCCTAGAAGACAAAAAAGATGGAATATTTTTGTTAAATAATGATAAATTTTCCTTTTTATATATATTCTTTTTTAAAATTTTGATTTTTTTTTAATTTTATTTGAGGTAATGTAATAAATATGAAAATTATGTATTAAATAATATCTACTTTTAGAGAGTTCATGTGGTGGTTAGTGGATTCCATTACTTAAAAATATTGCTTGTTAAAACAATCAATTCAAATAATAATTAAATCAAATTATTATTAATCAAATTATTTAAAATATAAAAAAATTTTAATATTTTTTAAATATATTATTAAATTGATTGAATTAATCAAAATTTATATATTTTATTTTTTGGTTAAAATAAGTTAAAACATGTAAAAAAATACATGGCTAATATTTATTTTTTAATAGTTCAAAAAATATATTATTTATGTATCACGCCTCACCCGTCTCCGTCACCAGAATCGAATTACGAGATGCTACAGTAAATAACATTACAGGAATATGAGATTTCAAATCGAGAATTGATCAAAACAATCTTTAAATCTCAAACAATCATACAATTCATGCTTTGCATACGAGTTTGGGCTTGAATCGCGCTTACGAAAGCTCAAAAATCATTTCGGAATCAATCAATAACTGATTTGAAACTTTTCACAAAAGAAAGACAAATGTACAAATCAAATGTCATAGGTCATGTCACTTACTGAGGTCGTGTGGACCAAAGTGTAAAAAAAATCAGCAAGAGGCACACGAACTATAACTAATTGTGACCATATGGTACAATATTTATCAAAACTACAGTACTCACATGGGCGTGTAATCAGGCTATGTGTAGCACACGCCCGTGTGCTAGCATGTGATAGAACATTCGTACGTCTTTTTAATTGCCTAATGTTAGAATTTATAAAATAAATCTACAATATAACTTAATAAACCAGGATCTGTCATGTCAAATCATTAAGAATAAATCAAGAACAAAACTAGATGTGGAAACGTACCTGAATCCATGGATTTCTTGAAACTTTCTGGAACTTGGGGATTTGATCTTCCAAATTAGCACACAAGAAATTCAGAGAATATCTGCTCTCTCTTTCCTAATGATGGGATATTAGAAAAGATATCTTGTGTATAATTTGGGGACCATAACCCTAATATTTATAACCTTAGCATATTAGTTCTAATCAAATTCTAATTAGCCCATCATTAATTAGAATTTGATTAGAAGAGTATCTACACATGTTTGACCCATACTTTATTTAATAATTAAAAGCCCAATAAAATTCTAATCAAATTAGATCACTTTTAATTTGGGTTAACCTATCATGATAGTAAATAATAACATGTAATTATCCTTATTATATATGAGATGTCCAAATTTTCCAACAATCTCCCACTTGGACCACATATATATACTAATTACTTTATAATTACATGTCATTATATAACCTTATGAGCTCAAAATTTTACTATCATATCCAAAAGGCATTCCGTACAATCTCGTCCATTAATTATGTTAACATAGAACCAAGACGACTTTCGTTACAAATATCGTAACTAAATCCATCTATAATCACGTATATTAACACAACCAAATGACATAGATCAAGTATGGATGTGTAGCATGGAAATTACATGGAATATGATCTAAACATGTTTATTTCCAACTGGTCCTCCTCAGTGAGATCAAATCTTACCAAAATCAGAGTGTGAATAAACCAAATAAACTTTATTTCTGCAGAAAATAAACTTATTATCTTTAAACTGAAATAACTGAAAATGTGTCTGTAACATAAAAGCATTTAAAAATACAAACTCCCACTAAAACCAAATATCCTTTAAATGACATTACACCTATATGAGGAATGTGCTTTTATAAAACCTTAGGTGTAGTTCCTTAGTAAGCGGATCCGTAATCATGGAGTTTGTCCTAATATTCTTTATAAGCACTTAACCACTCTGAACTTTTACTTTAACAACTAGGAACTTAAAGTCTATGTGTTTTGACTTTATTGTGCTCCTGTTGCTATTGGAATAAAAGACTGCAATTTGTTTTCACAATTTGCACCTTAGTGACAAAATCTTGTATCCATATTCCATCAAAATCGGAGTCTATATACCTGATGATCTCTAACTTGTTAGACCTCCAATATGTGAGCATGTAATCTTTTGTTCTCTGAAAATACCTTATAACCTTCTTGGATGCTATCTAATGGTCCAAACCAGGGTTGCTTAAAATATCTGTCTAACATCCCAATAGTGTATACAAGATTCCAATGTATACAAACCTGAACATACATTAGACTTTCCACTGCTAAAATGTAAAAAATCCAATGCATTTTTGTAATCTTAATATCATTCTTAGGGCATTGTTTGAGGCTATACTTATTATTGACAAGCAGTATGTCATTAACTTATAAAACCAAATATAAAACTTTACTCCCACTAAACTTATGGTATAAATGATTATCAACAAAATTCATCTCTAAACTGAATGAGATAATCATTTGGTAAATTTTGTAATATTATTGACGAGAAGTCTACTTAAGCCTATAGATGAAGTTCTTTAATTTGCAAATCATTACTTTTGTATCATCAGACACAAAGTTTTCTAATTGCACCATATAAATGTATGATCAATGTTACCATTGAGAAATCATTAACTTAATATTCATCTGATGTAGCTTAAGGTCAAAATATTCCACTAAAGCTATTATAACCCTTTCTCTAGTGGACTTTTTAATGACATTCATTCTTGAGGTTGTTGAGTTTGATCTTCTGGAACAATTACCTCATCTTGAATAGGGAGTTGTTTAACATTGTCTTATTGAGGTTCTAGATTCACTTCTTAACCAATGATAGGTATGAGAGTCTAAACATCATCAAAAGTGATAGTAGGAACTGAACTAGAATCCAATTCCTCTTCAAAAGCAATGTTTCTAACCTTATTTCTCCCCCCAAACTCAACATCCTCGAAGAATGTTGCAATTCTTGTCTCAAAAATATTCCTAATTGTGGGATCATAAAATTCATAGCCCTTAGATTGCTCAAAATTTCCTTAACCCTTAACTTTACAGACATCAAAAAAGTCATAAGTGATGTCATTTTAACCTTATCGTTTTTAGCAAAACGTTTCTCAATTTCATCAAGGAAACCTTGGCCTGAGTAATCTTTTCAGATTCTATGCCCTTTAAGGCTTCTAAAATGTTGTGCTTCATGATCATTAGACTCATGCAATTTGAACGATTCCACCTCTCAAAATCCCTTTTAACATAGGGGGTGTTTTCCGCAGTGAGAGGTGCGAGTAGTTCTTCCTTTAGTGCAAGGTCTATGTTTATATAGCCAAGCACTATAAATAAATGCCTTTTCCATTCATTGAAATTAGCCCCATTAAGTATGGGTATAGAATTTATATTAGCAGATATTGTGGCAGTAGAATATGAATTAGGTGAATATAGAACAAAAAATAAATAAAAATAAGCTCACATCAATATTCATAGTAAACAATAAATTCAGGATAATGGCTAATCCCATCTCAAGATACCAAACACAACATTAATATCAAGTCTTTGGATAGTAATATTAACAGTAAGCGGTACTCTTGTTGTAGCAATCAAATATTGACAATAAACTATATCAAACAATGAATTAATATTTTGTAACGCCCCAATTTTCGGGAATTCTGTGAATGTTGGCAAATTTTCATGCTTTGATTTTGTCATTTGTGAGTGAAATTATGAAATAGGACCTATGTGAAAATGTTTGAAAATGCTATAGGCTAAATTGAAGTGGCCAAATAAATAGGAGTGCAAAATAGGAGGATTTGCATGACAAACCTCCCATTTTACATGAAGTGGCCAGCCATCATGTTGTTGTAGACAAAATGTGCACTTGATATCCATAATTTATGGTACAAATTGATACAAATTGATAATGGGTTAGGTAAATGTTCCATGATAATGGGTTAGGTAAATGTTTCATGATAATGGGTTAGGTAAATGTTCCATGATGGGAATTTCATGTCTTTTGTATTAAAGAATTAAATGGATGAAATATGAAATTTTATTAAAAGAAAAAGGGGTGAAAAGAACAAAGTTTTGTCCATCTTTGTTCATCATAGCTGAAAGTTAGAGAAGAGAAAAGAGAGGAGAAAACTCTTGAGTATTCGGTCACTAGGAGGAGGAAAATTGAAGGTAAGTTCTTGGTACATTGCTTCTATTTTGAGGTTCATGAGTTCTTCTTGATTCTACATTAACTGTTGAAGCATATTTTGATTTTTAGTTGTGTTGTAAGCATTTAGTCATGAATTAAAATGAAGGAAATGGTTGTTGTTTCATGTTCTTTTGATGAACAATGGAAGATAGGTGAAGTTGAGCCAAACAAATGAGCATGCATGTGCCTTAGATGCTAAGGGGGAAAATTGGCTAACATGTTGTGCTTTAAAATGATGAAATGGAGATTATACTTAAGTAAAATCATAGATATGTGATGATTGATTGGTGATATACATGTTTAAATAACAAGCATGCAAGTTAGGTGTGAAAGAGTGAATTTGGTAATAAATCTGCTTGGGACAACAGCAGTAACGTGACTTTGGAAAATCACCATAAATTGTGAGAGATGAATTAGAAGCTGAATAAATTATGTAATTAAAGCTTGTTGAGTCTAGTTTCAAATGAAATGAACGAGAACATATTTTGAATTCTGTACAATGAGAAATTTGATTCGTAATGAAGAGTGGTCAGATTAGTCAAACAGTGAAACATGGGAAACTTTAAGAAAAATCTGGTATTGATTGGCTAACCAAAAATTCTGAAAATTTTATGGATAGAAGATATATGAGTCTATTTTCAGGTAAAATTAACGTCACTTGATTTGGAGTTTCGTAGCTCCAGTTATAAATGATTTAGTGACTGTTGTTCAGGAAGACAGCTTGCAGTGAGATTATGATTATGTGATAAACATTGACAAAAATTTGTTAATGAGTTGCTTATTGATTTCTTATAAGCTTACTATGATCTGTAGGTGTGGTTGGCCGAATATTGTAAGGGATTAATACGCAGTTTGTATTTGAATAGTTAGATTAACGTGTTAGTAATCCAATTGTAGGCGGTTCATGTGTGGATCTCGTCACAATATCGTCGCAAACAGGTGTGTAACTAACACCCTCTTTCTTAGTCTGGATCGGCAAAAGTCGAAAAGCCGAAATGCCGAAAACCGGTATTTTGTAGATTTGCGAGTGTGCGAATGCTCGTGAGGTAAATCGATTAATGTTTTTGGTAAGCTGCAAAATTTGGACTGCAAAATGCATGATTTCTGTGCCCTCGATATTTTTGGGCTTAATGGGCCAAAATTGGAATGATGGGCCAACGGGACCAATTCGGTAAGAACCCTCGGTATGTGATTCTGTTAGTACGTGAAAAGTAGGAATATGCATGAAAAACCCTAAAATAGATAAATTACTGAAATACCTTTAAAAGGTGGAAAATTTACAGTTTTACCCCTAGTAGATAAATTACCGAAATACCCCTAGGGTTAAATTGACCTAAATGCATGTTTGACTTTTGTTATTTACTGCATGCCATGTTGTTATTATCTGATGCATGGGATTGGGATATTGACGGAGGAAGTACTGAAAGTGGCTTATCCACGTACTGGAGGCTTTGCCTCAATTTACTGTTAACTGAGTAGCAAGGCTGCAACTGTGGAATGTTGGGCTGGGTGGGTTGAGCTATTCCCCACATGGAGTGTATGGCTGGTACGGGTGGAGTGTAGTGGTTGGTGGGTTGAGTAGTCTCCCCAAATGGGCTTGCATATGTTATTGATGTTGCATGTATTTTAAAATGGGCCTATGGGACATACTGTTATCTGAATAAGGGGCTAAGGCCCAGTTTATTGTAATCTGAAAAGGGCTCTGGTCCAGTACCACTGTTACCTGAATGGGCTTAGGCCCAATAGGCTTGAGCCGACTTGGGCTTTGAATGGGTTTTCCTTACACACCGAGTTTCCCCAAACTCACCCCTTTTATTTTCATCCACGCAGGTAATCCCAACCATAGTGGGCTTGGAGCTGTGAAGGAATTCGGAGTGGCCACCCGTTTTGAAAGTTTGATTTTCTTCTGGTGAACTGGACATCCTTTTATTTACGTTGGAAGTTTTGGATTTTTAAATGTAATAAGGCCGCTTAATTATTTTTGATGGTTTTAATATGTATTACTAAGATAGGTATTACTTATTTTAACTGTTGAAATTGGATAGCTTTAGGGCGCATTTTCAATAACAACAATTGATTTCAAAATAACACGACAACAAACAAAGCTTCCGCAATGAAAGTATTTTCCAAAATTAATCACTTTTCCTAAAAATGACTTAGTCAAATCGGTTTCCTAAAAATATCCATGACGTTAAGGTGTGGCAATGGCGGTATGCATGTCTAGGATTGGATCCGAAGGGAGCTTGGTACTTAAGCAGTCCGATGGACTCACCACCTCTTTTCCGGTTTCCTACCTGGTGCACAGCTTCCATTCACTTTAACCTATAATGAAATTATCTTTTAAAACACTAAGTAAATTTTTCAGGATCAACAATATAAAATATTTTGAACGCTTCGATGTGGCATGTCGGATCCGGTCACAACGTCTGGGTCGGGTTTGGGGTGTTACATATTTGGACTAACTTATTGCTCATATAAAATACCTTATAATTGTCACACATTTATCACCACAGATGTCGTTGTAATTCCGCCAAAAATTAACTTACCTTTGGGTAAATTAATAAGCGCATGAATCACAAACACATATATTCATCTTAATATTTCAAATAAACTAATCTACACAAAATAGGTCACTTTGGTGGCATTTTGTTTCAACTAATTTATTTAAAATATTAGACATCCTTAATTAAAAGCCAAAATCTAAATTTATTTGTTTCAAAATATTTACCTTAATTTCATCTTTCATTCAAATTAAAAGATAATAATAAATATATATATTTATCCCAAAACAACATACAATGATGTTGGCAAATATAATAATAGTTGAATACATCATAAACCATAAACAACTTCACATAAGACTTTAAATTTAAACCAAAATAATTTGAATAAAGGTAAACCTCATCTTAAGATATCGGACACTCCATTAATATTTCATCTTTGGACAAAATATTAATTTGCAAGTGATATCTTGGTGTAGTAATCAAACATTGACAATAAGAGCATGTCGAATAATAAATTTTCCTTTGGGCCAATTTATTACTCACATGTAAAACTGAATAGCCGTCACATGTTTATCACCATAGTTGCACATGTAATATTATTAACCTTCACTTAGGCCAATTAACATAACTTAAGTTACATGCACACAAACTTTTATATTTTAAAATAAAATAATTTATACAAAAAAAATCATCACTTTGGTGACTTTTTGCTTCAATTAAGTTATTTTAAAATATATATAAACATACTAATATTCAAATTTAAATTTCCCCAATAGTCAAATGTCAAAACTAATTTTTTATTGCTTTATAAACTCTGAAATAACCCAAAATAAGTTTGTCTTAATAATGCAATAAAAAAACCAAAAACCTTAATTTTTTTGACTATTTCCTTTTTTTTTGTTCCAAAATCATATATCAAAACCAAACAGAAATAAAGTAGTGGTTCAAAGCCAAATAATTAACAAGCACATGTATTCATAATTTTGGCATGGATAAAAACACCAAAGCAATTCACGCATATACATGTATTCATAATCAAATAGAAAAACTTATCCTAAATTTACCATGTAAATCCAAAGTTGTATTTATGATTAAACAGATATTCACATAAATACTATACAATAAATCATATCATCATAATTTAACCAAATATTTAGAATCACAAGATGCCAAAACCTAAGATTATATAACCAAATTTAAAACCAAAATATTTAAATATGTATATAGTTGACATGAATTTGCACCAAAGCACCCATAAAATTGAATATATAACCATAACAAAAAAAATTAACTTCAATGATATCCATCAAAACTTAATTTCACCAATTAAACTATAAAAGATATCTTATTGAATAATGGTTATAAACGTCTGTTCACACAAACTATAATCATGCATTAATCCTCAAAATCATTGATATGCATATAATATATATACACACACAAATATAAAAATAATACTGGCTTGCCTTACATATTTCATGTAAACTCAAATTTATATTCATGACTAAAAACATTATTATAAAACTTCTTTATACTCACAAATACTTTTAAAAAATCCATAACCACAAAATATAAAAAGAATCCTAAATTATATAAAAGTTTTTATATGCGCAACTACTTATGAAAATTTATAGCCACCATATTTTAAAAAAATAATCTCAAATATTTTAATTTTAGTCAGATTCCATAAAGACTAAAACTTACATAAAATAATTATAAAAGAAACCAAAAGTAATCATTTGTATATATGAATTGAATTCAATGGTGAATATAATTCATCATAAATAAAGATAAAAGATGATGATTCCATATATATTCAACTACAAACAGAAAATTTAAAACAAATAGTACGAAAAAAAATATATCTTATCAAGTGAACAACTTTCAAAGCCAATTATACAACCCAATTGGAATTCTTCAATTGCAAAAAAGTTGTAAGTTTATAATTTTAATTTAATAATGACTTTACCAAAACTTATAAAATAATTGTGTGAAAAGAAGAGAAAGAAATCTCACAAATCAATTTTTATCAATTGATTATAAATAAATATATAAACATTCATCTTTCGAATAGCATATGTAAATATTAAACTAGATTATATTTATAAAACTTTAAAACTTTATTTAAAGAATCAAAACCCAAAATTTTATCAAGAATCTCAAAGATTCAACATAATATATAATTAAAATATCAAATCCACAAAATTAAAAAAATAAAAATGAATCAATCCAAAATTAATAAAGAATCAATTCATTCTCAATGATTCAACATGATAAAGCTCGGATGCCACTTGTTAGAATTTATAAAATAAATCTACAATATAACTTAATAAAATAGGATCTGTCATGTCAAATCATTAAGAATAAATCAAGAACAAAATTAGATGCAGAAACGTACCTGAATCTATGGATTTCTTGAAACTTTCTGGAACTTGGGGATTTGATCTTCCAAATTAGCTCACAAGAAATTCAGAGAATATCTGCTCTCTCTTTCCTAATGATGGGATATTAGAAAAGATATCTTGTGTATAATTTAGGGACCATAACCCTAATATTTATAACCTTAGCATATTAGTTCTAATCAAATTCTAATTAGCCCATCATTAATTAGAATTTGATTAGAAGAGTATCTACACATGTTTGACCCATACTTTATTTAATAATTAAAAGCCCAATAAAATTCTAACCAAATTAGATCACTTTTAATTTGGGCTAACCTATCATGATAGTAAATAATAACATGTAATTATCCTTATTATATATGTGATGTCCAAATTTTCCAACAACTAACATATACCAAACAACCTATAACTCAAATATTATTTACATGGCCACAAAACTTGCATAACATTCGACTTATATTCATGCTAAAACATATAACTAACAAACCACAATACCATTCATCCATTAATCATTTAAAAAACTTAAAAAAAAACAATGAAAAATTTTAAAATTTTTAATAGTTTTAAAAATGGAAGTACGATTTAGTTAAATTAAATTACAATGATCTCAAAAATATAAAATTTATGTAAAACGAACATTCAGAGAACTTACATGCATGAAAGAAATAAAGCTTGGGCGATTCTCTCCCCACTCAACAATGGTGATTTTCGGTTGTAAGAAAAAAAATGGGGAAGATGAAGAGTTTTCCTTACTTTTAATTTTTAATATTTAATTTAATTACTAATTTACTCTTATAATTAACTCATAATTTTCACCCAAAACATGCTCAAACCGTCCATTATCAACAAGGAAGGTTTAATTTCCTTTTAAATCCTTAAATATTTATTAATTAAGCATTTTAATTAATAAAATCAATTCTAATTAAATTTTACAATTTAGTCTTATACCTTAATTAACTATTCAAACGTTAAAATTTTCGGACCAAAATTCAATTCACTTATACGACTTCGTAAATAGTTAACATGATATTAAATATTTATAAGCTCGATTTATAAAAACGAGATTTCGATACCCTATTTTTCAAAACCACTAACTTTCGTTATGAATCATTTTTACTGTGTCTAACTGACTAGTTAACAATTCTATCAAATCGTGATTCACTATATCACTAGATTTAACTCGTAAATATTAAATAATAATATTTACAGACTTACTCGTCGGAATTGTGATCTCAAAACTATTAATTCTGACACCACTGAAAAGTGAACTATTATAATTTATTTCGATTAATATAAAAAATAATAGTTCAAACAATACATTGCTAATATTAAAAATATTATATATAATATATTATTTATTTCGATTAATTTGATTAATTACCCTATTTCAAACTGAGTTAACCGATAATCTAAATTTTAAAAAAAATCACTAATCAATCTCCAACCGAATCAAACTCAGCCACCAACTGATTACCCAAATTAGAAAAAAATTTGTCAATTTTACCCTTTCTACATAAAATTTGTAGCCACATTCTACTTATAGTGGGGTACCAAATGTCTTTTTCTTTTTTAAATGACAAACTAAATTCATCTTTAATATTTATTTACATATATATTTTTTTTCAAAAATGAAATGGATGACATGTGTTGGAAAAGACGGGCATCCATGAAAAGTTGATTGAAAGTGAGAAAAAGTATCTTTTTGAGAATAGAAACGTGTTCAATATTTATTAGAGCAACATATTTATTTATTTATTTATTTTAATAACATTTCATCCCATAGAATAAGTGGAGAACTTTTCACTTTTTCACTCAAATAAATGATTATTAAGCTTAATAAAATGCTTTACAAAGTTGATTATAGATTTGACATTACTGGATTTTTAGCCACCGATGCTGCGGGTGTGTTAGGCAGCACCGATAAATATTATAAAAATTAAATTATTTTTTAAATAATTTTTAGGTTATTTAAAAAAAGCCCAATTATTAAGTTTTTAATAATTTTAAACTTAAATAAATAAAGAGATAAGTTGATTGACTATTTTGTAATTTTTTAGTTGAATGATCTAATAAGAAAGTTTTTAATATTCGAGTGACCATTTTGATTAGCATGATATTAAATAATTGGGATAAAGCAATATTTTGTTCTTAAACTTAATAATTTTTTTTAATTTGGTCATTGAAATTTTTGTCTACGTCAGTTTCAAAAATTTTTTTCTCAATTTAGTTCTTAAAATTACATTAAGACATGATGATGTGGTACTTGAATTTTTTTAATATATATAAATACAAAAAAATAAAGAAATTAAAAAATTTAAGTGACAATGTGGCATATACAGAATCCAAGTTTAGGGACTAAAGTAAAAAACTTTCAAATTCTAAGACTGAGGTGGACTAAAAAGATTTAAGGATCAAAGTGGGAAAATTGCAAATCTGTGGATTAAATGTTTATTTATCCCTAAATAAATTGATAGACTATAACTTGGAATCTTTTGAAGAATGTTATATTGTAGCCCATTTGATGTATAAAACTAGAAAAGTACCTTATGGGCCTAAGCCCAACTTTTTTATGGACTCTCTCATTAAGGCTCCTTTTGGGCCCAACATATTCTCTAACATTACCTCCTCATTTTAATTTTAAGCTTTACAAGCCTAACCATTGCACATTTGTCTCTATAAAATAAGACAACATAAAGGGATTGATTTGAAAAAGTAGAATGTGTTGAAGATGACTTTATTAACTTAAATTTTGCATGAAGAAGTATTTTAAATTGAGAAACATTTGTTCATTGTGAGGAATTATTGTATGTAAGTTGAAATTATCATTAGGTGTCCGTTATGAATACTTTCTAAGATATTGATAGTGTAATGTATCAGAACCAAGATTGTATAAATGTGAGATAGTAGCTTGAGAGATATGAATTAAGTTTAAATTATTGTTCTTTATACTGTGAAGATTTTAGTAGATTGTGAAGCATTTGTTCATCGCGAGAAACTGTTGTGTGTAAATTGAAATCATTATTAAATGTTTGTTGTAAACACATACTAAGTGATTGATAGAGCAACATGTCAGAACTAACAATAAGTTGTCCAAATGTGAGGATGAAACTTGAGAGGCAATAGTTAAGCTTAAATCATTGTTCTTTATACTTTGAGGATTTTAGTGGATTGTAAAACATTTGTTCATTGTGAGGAACAATTGTATGTAAGTTGAAATCATTATTAAATAGTTATCGTAAGCATTTGTTAAGTGATTGATAGACCAAGGTGGTAGAGCTAGCAATACGTTGTACAAATGTGAGACAACAATAGCAATTAAGCTTAAATCATTATTCTTTAATCTACGAGGATTTAATAGATTGCGAAACATTTGTACATCTCTTAGATGGTTGTTGTAAACACTTGCTAAGTGATTGATTGCAGAGTTGTTAGAACTGATAATAGGTTGTACAAATGTGAAGATGCAATTTGCGAGATAGTAGTTAAGCTTAAATCGTTGTTCTTTATATTACGAAGAATTTATAGGGTTGGTTTTTGAAGAAGACGTAGACTAAGTTTGAACTGCATAAATATTTCTTATCTACACTTTTTTTTAGAAAAAAATTCTATCAGATTGTTTTAAATTGGATTTAATTTTTTCAATGATTTATCAAAGAAGGAATAAATTAAAAATGTTCAACCATTTATTTTATGTTAAAAAATTCATCTATTAAATAATTATTAATAAAAATAATATTATAGATCAATATAATAAAAATATTAAGTCGATTCAAAATTTTACATAGTTTATAAAATTAATTAAAAATTTTACATATTTACCCACAAATGTTGGATATAGTGTTAAAACAAAACATACTCTCAAAGAGAGACGTAAGTTCAAACATTGGAGATAACATTATTGAAAGAGATAACCACAAGTCTCGAACATAAATCTTAAAACAGACATCAACAAATCTTGAACATAAATCTTAAAACAAACATTAACAATACTATAAAAAAAATTACATGTCTAATCACATATAAAAAGGAGGCAAGGTTGAAAGAGATTAACATTGTGAAAGGCCCCAACCCCAACAACAAGATCATCAATGATAAAAAAAGACAATCAAACTTTAATTACGACCGAATCATGACAGAACTGAAAAATTAAGCAACTCGAAAATGAGCCAATGTCGTTGCTATATGAACCTCATTTAATGCTTTGGAGGTGAAGATGTCTGTTTTTTCTTCATAAATTAATATATATTTGCTATTTTCAATGCAATTTCGAAGAACCCTAATATCAAACAAAGGTTTTTCTTTTTTTTTTTATATTAATCTATAACTTTTTGATATAATGTCTAGACTTATCCATAGTCTCTCCCCACCTCTTAAATAGAATAATAATGCATTTCAACACACTTGAACTTACGTCCTTTTACATTGATAACAATACCGATGCCAATTAAATTAAGACTCAATCAACATCAAACAAAAATTCTTTCCCTCTGTTAATATGGAGTCTTTCTCCTCCCTAGACCATATGTTATTAAGAAAAGCATTGTTAACAATGTATTATCAATATTACCAAATGCGACACTCCAAATAAACATTAGTCTATTGTATTAAGTTGATATGATGAGTTAATTTATGGGTAAATTCAAGAGATAGATGATTGTATTGATCCAAAATGGTAAGACCGATTTTAAGTTTATTGAAGAATTATAAATAATAATGAGTATAATGGTAAAATTATGTTTTGAAATTTAAGAATTTGTAATTCAAATCTAAGCCCTCGGAATTTTTTTTCTACCCTTGCCATTAAGTCAACTAAACACTAACTCAGATGAAAATTAGTTAAGAACCCATTTTTTAGGTGTAAAGCAACATTTAGCTCCTAAACTTGACAACTTTTTCCACCTTGATCTTGAATTTATTTCTTGTCCACATTAATTTTGAAACTTGACAATTTTTCTCAATTCGATCTTCGAAACTTGAATTCCGTAAAAATGAAATAATATGAGAATCTAAAATTGTGATAATATGACTCCTAAAAACTAACAAATCTTTGAAGGACTAGTAAATATTTTTAAAAAATATGTTCGACACAATCTATATCTCATCAATTGGAACAGACCCTAATAATTATTGAAATGGAAATTCATTTAATATTTGTTAAAAACTAAAAACTTGTGCATCATATTTGCAATTTGGATAAGAAAAGTGATTTCTTCATTCTTTTTTCCAAATTTTGTTGGGAAAAGAAGGGAAGAATAAAAGTAGGAAAGCCCTTGCATTGTCGGTAGGTAACAAGCTAGTCATTTCATTAAGGTAGAAATATCTTTATTTAGAAAATAAAAAAATATATTTATGAACAAAGGGTGCCCAAATTGGGAAAAAAAATTCAAACCCTACCTAAAAGAAAACAACTTTTATTTTCTCAAATTATAGGCAAAATATTTCTTAATTCATAAGAGGGATTTGGTTTACATTAGTCTGAAAATCTAAAAAAATACCAAAAAATATTTTTAAAAAAAAATTCAAATGATGACATGACATAATTTTAATATATTATATCATTTTATAGAATCTAAATTTAAGAATCAAATTTTAAAAAATACCGAAATTCGAAACTACTATCAACATAAAAAAATTAAGGACTAAATTAAGAAAAAAACAAAACACAATGAAAAAAAGGGGTTTTTTGTGTGTGTGTTTTGTTTTATTTTTGAAGACACAAAAGGAAGCTTGGAATCATGTGATGGACCATTAAATGCAAAGAGTGGATAGATAAGACTTAGGGTTCCTCACAAAAGCTACAAATTTCAATATCACTCTCTCTCCAAATAGGCTTCAATTTAGAAAAAGAAAAAAAGAAAACCCTAATTGCACATAGTGTTTTCCATGTCAGAATCTCATTAAATGCAAAGAGTATCTCATAGTTTCTTATTATCTCAAAGTTCATTGATCAAAGCATATCATTGAACTAACAAAATAAAGCAATCATATGTCATGTGATGTGAAGTAATTAATTAATTTTAAAATATTTAAAATATTAAAATCATATTTTTAAATATTTTTGAGCTTTTTAAGTTTTAAAAAAATAATTAATTATTGATGTGGTATTATGTGTATGTTACATAAACAAAGTGAATACATATTAATTTTTCATCTATTTTGGAGTGATTTGATAAACAATGTAAGTTTAAGAGCCAAAAGAGGCGAAAAATTAAATAGAGACATAAAATAATATATATTTTTTAAAGTTGGAGGGCTAAATAAGTTATTATACCTAACAATGATGATATATAACTAACCTCAAAGTGAAGGACTTGATTGATATAATATTTATATTATAAAAATTTATTTCAAACGTTTTAAAGTTTAATAACTAATTTAGAATATGAAATTATAATTTTAGAATATCTAATGCAAAAGGGTAGGGAGGAGCTTTAGCCTCTTTTAGTAGAGTGGTACATTTATAACTTTAGTCCTTCTTGAATGTTAATAGTTCAAATTGATCACTTTTAGCTTCTTTATTAAGTGGAAAATTGCATTTTTGGCTCCTATAAAAAGTTAAAAAAAATTAATTCGAGTTATTTTAATACAAAATTTTTAGCTTTGTCCCACATTTTATATTCTTATATTAACCTTTCCATCGCACAATTCTTTAACTCCGCTCATGAAAATATGCTATTTAAGTATTTACATTTAATACACAAATACATGAATACATATATATATACACATGGGCTAGAGGGGCAGGTAGGGGCTTTGGCCTCGAAAATGAAAAACTATCTCTTTAGTCCCTTTAGAAATTACAAAGCCTTAAATTAATTTAATGGTAAAATTATATTTTAGCCCTTTCTAAAATTTAAAATTAAATTATGTGCTCTCCAAAAATAAAAAGTTTATAGTCTAATTCCTTAAAAAATTGTAAAATTTTACGTTAATACAATGGAAAAATTAAAATTTTATCTCTAAAAAATTTATAATTCAAATTTGACCCCTCCAAAAAAATTCTGGCTTCAGCCCTACATACACACACACACGAGAGTTAACCCTTTAAATTATATGATATCCAAATAACAAAAGTAAACTATGTTAGCTATTTTTTTTATCATAGGGAGAAGAGAATAATAAGCTTTTAACTACTGCTCCAAACTATGTTAGTATACAATATCGAGAAAGGAAGAGGTTGACTGGGTTTAAACTCGTGTCACAAATGCCAGACAAGAGCTTTAATCATTACCCCAATCAAATTTAGATTTGATTTATTAATTTTTTTAGTATTCTATGATAAAAAAACCTAGTTACGTGGATAAATCTTTGTCTCAAAAAGGTTCATTATTGAGTATATAAAATAACTAAAAGATATATATAGCGTAGCTTTTGAGTCTATTGTGGGTTAGGATCTAAAGATCCTACACAGAAGCCAGTTTCTACGTTTAGTTTAGAGAAAACAATGGGCTAAAAATACCTAATAATATATTTTTTTATTGTTTGAAGATTGGTAAATAAATATGCCAATACAAGTGATTTGAAATTTTGTCACAGGTTCATTGACTTGGTCAATATATACATGCATCAATACATATATATATATTATGAAAAAATCACATTGGACCTATATGATCTCTTTTAATATGGAAGGATAGATATAGCAAAGTCAAATAGAGGATTGGGTGAAAATGATTGAAGAACACAGCTCACGGGGTCTCTTTTTATTTTGTCAAATATTTTTCTTTGTCATATGAATGTATAGAGAATTCTTGAACTATAATGTTTATGTTGAATAATTTGTAATGAAGTATAAATGGAATGAGGTTTTTTTTTTTTTTAAATGGATGAGAGGTAAGGCGGAACGATTTTTTTCTTAAAAATTGTAAGTGTAGAGTAGTTACGGTAATTGCCCTACCTCACCATATCCCGCTATATGAAATTATCATTTTTATTTCTCTCTCTCTCTCTATATATATAGCTATTAAAATGGTAAATATGCACGTTACCTCGGTGGGGATATTTTTCAAGATAACACATCCATTGTCGAGTAGGGTGGATTTGACAACATTTGTCTTACCTCACTCTATTGTTTTTGTTTAAACAATTTAATTATAAGTTCTGATCATAACTGCTCTTTTTGACACAATAACTAGAACTACCCATATCCCCTCCCCAATTTATAAGTAGGAGGATAATGCGCTTCATCGCACTCGAACCTATGTCCTCTTTTTGACACAATACCTAGAATTACCCATATCCCCTCCCTAATCTATAAGCAGGAGGATAATGCGCTTCATCGAACTTGGACCCATGTCTTTCTGCATTGACAATAATACCCATACTAATCGAACTAAGACTCAATCCACACTCCAATCTATTGTTACCTTTAATATAGATGAAATTATAATCACAATTATTAATTTGTATAACTATAATTAAAATAAACTATAAATAATTGAAATGATAATCAAAATATATTCCATGTTAAATTTACAAAGGTTCAATTAAATTGGTGAAATATGTAATATGCTAATAAAAAAATGTGTAGTACATCTCTTACTTTTGTATTGTAACTTAAAACACTTGTTCATGTTGGTGTACTTTTTTTTATTCTTTTTTAATCATTACTTGCTCATGTTGGCATATTGTTGGTAGTAAATAATGATTTTGGGTTAGGAGTATAGATGATAATTTATGTAATTTATAATTTATAATAAAAAATTAAGATATTTTATTTTATAAATGAAAAAAAAGAAAAAAAATGAAATTTCTATAGAAAATATAGTCTTTGTATTTATATTTTTAGGAATTTAGTTATTTTATTTTTTAATTTTTAAATTTAAGTCCAATTATTAATGCTGTTAAATTTTTTGTTAAATTCAGGTTAATTACATGGCTAACAAATGAGTAGTTTTTTTTTTATTTCAAAATGTCACAACAATAAATTTAATAAAAAGAATTAACAATGTTAACAGTTGAATTTAAATTTTAAAATCTAAACAGTTGAAGGACTATAAGCACATTTTAACCGTATAATATATATATATATATGCCTTACTTCAATTAGCAATTTTATAATATATTATATGCTACTTGTAAATCATAGGCGAATTTAGAGGGGTGGCGGCTTTAGCCTCCAAAATTTTTTTGTTTTTTTTATCTATTTATAAATGATAAAAATAGAAGTTAATGTGCGATAAAATTGTAATTTAATCCTTAAAGATGAAAAAAAATTATATTTAATTCCTTAAAAAATGAGAAAATTATAAATTAATACAAAATTGAGTGATTTAAACAATTTAGATAACCTTCTCCTTGTATTCTTTTCCCTTTCATAAGTACGTACTAACCCAAATTGATTTGAGTCCTAAATAATTCATATTTAAAATGATCTAAATAAGTAATTGGAATGAAGTGAAGTCGAAATGATCCAAAAGATTTAAATTAATCGAAAGGTTTACTATTAAGGGATAATATAATTTTTAGCCTTTGAACTTGGGAACTAAGTCCGCTTTGGTACCTGTACTTTTTTTTTATCCATTTTGATATTTGAAAACAGAAACTAGATCCATTTTGGTCATTGAATTTGTATTATGTTTAGATTTAATGATGTGACTAGTGTTTTGGAACAAGACCAGATCGAACGGACTGAGAACTGATCGATATAATGGTCCGAACAAAAGGGTTGAACCGATTGACTTAGAAACTGCTTGAAATTGGTAAAAATTGAAAACTAGGATACAAATTGTTAGCTGAACAGCTTGAACCGGTTTATTAAATTTTTTTAGATTTTTATGAGTTTTTAATTAATTATTTAATTATTGTTGGTTAGGTGGTTAAATCGATCGAACTAATTGAATCAAGAACTGATAGTCTAACTCGTTCAACCATCGGTTCGATTATTAAAAAACCGAATGTGACACTTTGAATTGTACTACATCATCACTTGAAAATTTATATAAATATTTTAATTTTCAAGTGATCAGAGCGCCGCATCATCAACTTCTAATTTTTCAAGTTTAGGGACCAAAATTGACTTAATTGTTAAGTTCAAGTGCCAAAGTAGACCAAGAAAAAGTACAAGTACCAAAGTGAACCTAGTTGCCAAGTTTAGGGGCCAAATATTATATTATCCTACTATATTTTTGCAGGAAAAAGAAAAAGGAAAAACAGAGCACTCTTGGGTACACACATTGGACTACTATAAATATGCATACCCTCTCAAGCTCATTGTCTCCAACTCTGTATTTAACTAAACTTGTGGCCTTTCCTCACACCTTCTTCTTCATCTTTCCTTTCTAGTTTCCTTCTTCAATTACCAACAAAATATTTACTTTTTTAAAAACACTTCGATTATATTCCCTAAAACCATGGGAGGAAACTCGCCTTGCGCTTCTTGCAAGTTGCTTCGTCGCCGTTGTGCCAAAGACTGCATCTTTGCACCTTATTTCCCTTCCGACGATCCCCACAAATTCGCCATCGTTCACAAGGTTTTTGGTGCTAGCAATGTCAGCAAAACGTTACAGGTTCATTAACAACCCCCTCGTCTAATACGTTCATTAACGATTTGGGTAAATTACAGTAGTAGTCACCCAACTATTCGTAAGTTTTTTTTGGTCACTCAACTATGAAAAAGTACAAAATGATCACTCAACTATTTAGTTTTGTCTTTTTTTATCACCCCAACTATCTTGGATTGTAACTTAGATTGTTGAGTGTTTCTATTTTTTTTTTGTTAGTGGTGACAAAAAAAGAAGAAGACAAAATTGAATAGTTCAGGACTATTTTGTAACTTTTCATGTTTGGGTGACAAAAAAAATACTAATAGTTGGGTGACTACTAGTGTAGTTTACCCTAACTTTTTATTATTATCTTAGTAAAAATATCTTGGAGGCTCTTGTACTAGAAGTTTGATTGCATTTTATATCATTTTACTAAAAAAAAAAAGACAAATTAGTCCCTATATGTTAAACCAAAAGAGCAAATTGATCATTTTTGTTAAAAATTTCATTTATTTTTACTGTTAAAAACTGACATAATTGATAGAATATAGTTACATGTAGCGTGCCACTTGTACTTCATTATAACATACAATAATTAATTTTTATCAATAAAAATAGATAAAATTTTTAATAGAAAAGATCAATTTGTTCTTTAATTTAACATACAATACAAGGACTAATTTATCTATTTTTTTGACTAAACAATCACAAAATGTACGATATCTCTTGTTGCTAACCATTGGGGTTCATAAAAACCAGGAGCTGCCCTTGCAACAAAGGGCTGATGCGGTGAGTAGCTTGGTGTATGAAGCAAATGCAAGGATTAGGGACCCTGTTTATGGATGTGTAGGGGCTATATCTTATTTGCAGAACCAGGTTTCTCAGCTTCAAATGCAGCTTGCGGTGGCTCAGGCTGAAATAGTGTGCATTCAAATGCAACAAGACCCTATTATGGTGGCGGCTAACCCTCAAATGGTTTTGGGCCAAGCGGATGATGATGACCAAGCTTTTCTTCTCCAAAATCAGTGCTTTAATTTTGCTAATAATAATTCTTCTTCTTCTGCCTATGTAAATATTCATGAGTCTCTCAAAAGGGAGAGCATCTTTGGAGACATAGTTTCTTAATTTAAAAAATGGGTTTTTTTTTTGTTTGCTAAGTGATGTTTTGTTATACTTTTTAGGGTTAATTTCACTAGACATCCCCACACCACGAGATAGATTCTAAATTGGGCCTTAAGCTTTCAAATATTGAGATTTTCTATTATTTTTAAGATGTCAAATCCAAATTGTTCATGTAGTAAGCACATAATAAGTGTGAGTTCGGCTCGGTTCAATTAGGTTGAATTTTTTGAACTATCTATAATAATTCGGTTCGATTCAATTCTTGATTTTTTCATACTTGTTTTGGGATTTGACAAAATAAACTTTGCTTTTATGGCTTTTGAATATTTTTTGATAAAATTTCAAAGTTTTTTTTTAAACATTTCTCAAACAATTTTTTTTGAAGTAAAAAATCAGTAAGTCTTGTACAATATTTTGAAAATTAAAATTTTAATACAATAAATTTAAGTATTTTCACTATTTTGAATGTGAAATATTTATTTTTTCCATCATATAAATTAAATAAAAATAGAATTCGACTTTGTTTGGATAATCACAATTTTTACAATTTTTAACTTGTATTCTAAAAATTGTCTAAACATCGCAATTCATATTGGTTTTGGAGTTCTCTCTTCTTATTTTTTTGTTCGAACTTAATACATATTTAAATTTTGATCTATGTGTTTTAGATATATTTCATGTCATAATCGAACTAACATTTAAATCTCCCATACTAACAATTAAATTGACGAGAAAATTTATTTGAGGATACTAAAAATTTAAAGACTCAATGAAAATATTTAAAATTTGAATCATAATTTGAGCACATATCAAAGAAATTAGTCCTATAATTAATTAATATGGAAAGGAGAGAGACATGTTATGGAGTATGTGTTAAGACAATAGCAAGTTGAGGTCAACTCTAGCATGTGAGAAGTGAAGTAAACTAGAGTTTTCCTTAATTAAACACAACATTAATTAAGCCCTTTCATTTTTTTTATTAAAGAGTAAACGTTGACTACGAGTTTTAAAACTACTCCATACTAAAATGAGGATTGAACCCTCGACCACTAATTAAAGTAGAAAAATAAAGGTGGGTTCAATGGTCCATAAACAATCTTAAGACATAAATACCAAAGCTTATGGTTTTTTGAAATTTTTTAATAAAACAATAAGACTGTATTCATATTTGTTTGAATTTATTTTAGAGAGAATTTAAAAAAAATAATTTTTTTGATTTTAGTCTCTAAACTTTTTTTATTTTAGTCTCTAAACTTTTTTTATATTCAGGTGATGATGTGGCATAATCTTAAAATGTCACGTCATTACATCTTAATTGAATTCAAATTCAAGGGCTAAATTGAAAAAAATTGTCAAATTTTAAGACTAATATGAATTGTAAACAAAAAAATTAGGGACTAAATTGAGAAAACTTGCTAAAATTAAAGACTAAGGGTTATGTTTAAGATTTTATATCCAAAGTGAAAATTTTTGGTGTAAAGGAATTTTCCCATTAATTGCATTAA
Source organism: Gossypium hirsutum (assembly GCF_007990345.1). Taxonomy (NCBI): domain Eukaryota; kingdom Viridiplantae; phylum Streptophyta; class Magnoliopsida; order Malvales; family Malvaceae; genus Gossypium; species Gossypium hirsutum. The sequence continues at coordinate 117,540,856 of NC_053433.1, read as the reverse complement.
TATTTTTTAAAAGCTATAACTATTACAAGTACATATAGATAGGCATTTGAATAATTATCACCATAAATAATTATTAGAAAACATGATCAAATTGATAATTAGAATAATATCTAAACAATTGGAATAGGGGCAAAGGCAAAGATAGGAAGTGGCATTCCTCTCTCCAAAAATGGTAGATTTATTATTCAGTCCTTTAAAAATTTATGAAATTATATGTTAATAAAATGATGAAATAACACTTTGCCTTCAAAAATTTATGATTCATCTATGATTCCTTAAAAGTAATTTTTTAACTTTACTCCTAAAGTAATCTAAATTAAGAATCCATACATAATATTTACGCATGACTCGAATTTAAAATATCAAAATTCTAAGAAACTTTAACCATAACATTAAGGTAAACAAGTGGTGGGGAACTTTCTAAATATGTAATTAATTAGTAGAGAATTTGATTAATTGATTTGCTTCTTTTAGGGGACAGCTTGGGTTGCATTGGCAAGCAAAAGCATGAAGTTATTATGAGAATCTCCAACTATATTTTTCATCATTAAAAAGGTTCTTTTTCCCTTCTTAACCCAATATTTTCAAGAAAACCAATGCTTTTGGAGTTAGATCGGTGGTGGAATCAGTTAGATAATTGGTTTGATAGGTTTAAATCAAAAAATTTATTAAAAAATCATTAAATTTTTTAAAATAGAATATTTAAACAATTATAAAATCTGGTCCAACAGATTTTTAACTCGACTTACGAGTCAATCGATTTTTTTTACCATATTTTGAATTGTACCAATCAATTTTTGATCTAACCAGCCAACTTAAAAGGAGAGTTTCGCTTTGAACCATCTTTTTAACATGAATTTTTTTTTTTATCTTTAGGTTGAAATTAACTTCAACAAAGGGTAACTACTCAAATCATAGATATATCTATGGATTGAAATGTTATGTATAACGGTAAGATATATTGTATTATCAAAGAGAGACCGTATATTCGAATTTTGAAGATGATATTATTAAAAGAAATAACAACAAATCCTAAATATTAATCATAAAATGGATATAAAAGATACCTATATATATATAATATATACTCTATCATATATCTTGCAATCTAAATATATTTATAAATAAAATTAGTTTTCAATATGAAAATGATGAAAAGATGAATAAAATATTGGGTAAATTAAACAAGTAGTAACTCAACTATAAGACATTTTTATTTTAGGTACCCAAAATAAATAAAAAAATTTGCAAATGAAGCATCCACTTTACACAGTTCGGTCATTTTGGTCACTCCTGTTAAAATCACAAATGGCACACTGACGCGGCAATTAAAAAATCGGTACAATAACAAATTTAGCTCTCAACTTTTACATATTATATCTATTTAGTCATAATTTTAAAAAATTAACCCTTAAAATCTATAAATATTCTCAATTTGATCCTAACTCTAAAAAGTTCAAATTTTTTTAATCAAAACACAAATATTTTCAAAGAAAACTACATATTTGTTTTCAAACAAAAAATGCAGTGAATAAGTTTTGGAGTTGATTCATTTGATTATTACATCATATTGGTAAATAAGTTTTGGACTGCAGATTCGTGACGTTTAAAGTTGTTTTATGAAAAATGAACTGGAGAAAATAAGGAGAATGATAGCTTTCGATTGGTGCAGGCGGTGCGAATAGAGAAGGCCAACAACAACGATTGCAATAACCTAGTAGCTAAAATAAAAATTTTCGAATAGTTTGATGATCATTTTATAACTTTAAGTATAACTTACCCATATTTATTTTATATTATTAAAAAAAGTAAATATAAATATATATTTATATATAAATAGTTACAATTTTTTCAACTTTTAAATTGAAAACCAAACTAAATTTAAAATTCGATTTTTTTGGATTTTTTGACCAACCCTAGCATGGAGGGTCACATATAGCTAATGGTAATGATAAATAAAAGGTCATGCGGGAATGATACTTGAAGAATTTAATGATAGAAAAAATGATGAACCTAACCCTATAAGAATATGAATACGTACTTAGCTGTAAACTTGATTGAAATTGGCTTAATACATCAATTTCATGGGATTTTACAGCTTAGAGAGGGACAGTCAAATTCTGTGTTGAAAAATAGGATTAGAGAAAGGAAAGAAGAAACTTCATTGGAAGGTCATTAGACGACAAAGATAGCTCACTTTTGATTTCTATCAAACTTTTGATTTTCACTTATTTATGGGGACACAATGAGATATGGTGGGGGAGGAACCTTCATCAAATTTATTAAATACTTATAGGTTTAATATGGTATCAGAGATGGAATGTGACATTAAATATTTTGGGTTTACGAGATTTAATCATTTTTAAAATAAAAATTGTGGTTTATTGAAAATTTTCAAAAAATTTCAAAATCTTTGTGGTTTATTGAGAATTTTCAAAATTTTTTTATGAAATTATGATTATTAGAATTAGATTGAACTGGTCAATTAAATTAAAAATTGATGTTCTAATTAGTTCAATCAATCCCATAAAAAATTTGAACGGGTGCAAAATCGAATTAAAATCCAATTAAAAGCCGTTCAAATTGGATTTAAACTAATTTAAATATTTAATTTTGTTGTTACTATTTATAAAATGAATGTTTATATTTCCATTATTTATTTATTTATAGGGTTTTGTTCTTTTTTTCAAAATAGTGTTTAATTTTTAAATTATAGTCCCTCTTTTCCTCTTGTCTAAGTCATGGAATTAGCATATTTGTATACACTTTGCTTAAATACACAAAAGGCCAAAGTGATTGAGAGATGATGGGAGAGTTGGTCAGCACTAGCATGCTCAAAAAGATTCTATGGCTTCTCTTAATTAATGGTTTTCATGCTAAAAAAATTTAGGATGAAAATTGAATTATAAAATTTTGAATTTATTATTTATTAATTTATAAATTTCAAGAAATTCAGAAAAAAATTACCATTTGGAGGGGTCAAGGTCTCTGCTTATTTCCTTACATTCGTCTTTGTTAGTGAGACATTGACACTATTGATAAAAGTCAAGCCTTTTCTAAATGTGTAAATTCGAGTCTCACATTATGAAAATTATATGTTGCTTAGATAATTAGTTGAATTAAGCTATATAGTTAAGTTATTTCAATGACTGATTTTAATTGGAACTATTGACATAATTAATTTTTTGATAATTAAAATGAACTCTTTTTTTTATGTGAAAATGTGGATTTAAATAAGGGTTTAATATACTATTTGGTATCTGAGTTTGATTTCAATGTTTAATTTGGTAGCTAAGTATTTTTTTTCCTAGCTAAGTACCTTAGTTTAGTTTCAATATTCAATTTGGTACATGAGTTTTTTTTTTGTTTCAATTAAGTATGTCACACCCTAAAATATAGAGGGTTAATTAAAATAATTAATTAAGAAATGAATTAGGCTTGATGATTAAGTAATTAGTTTCTTTTCTAGAGGTTTTAAGTTCAAGCCACTCTTCTCCTTTTTTTTTTCTTTTTAATTTCAACAAGCTAAGATAAAAACCATACTAAAATATATTTTGTTAGGAGTAAAAATAAAATAAGAAATGGGCTTAAGCGTATCAAAAATAAAGCCGTTGATTCGGTGGCGCGGGCTGCAATAAGGGCTCGATGTCATTATGTTAATAAAAAATGGCTCGGTGGTATGTAAACAAATTCCCCCACTACAGAAATGAGGCTTCATAAGTTTAGGGACTTGAGAACAGAACAAAAGACGAGGGGACTCAATCGTCTTCTGAAAAGAGATGTAACTATGTTGAAGAGACAATTATCTCGTTTGCAAACATATCTGGCCGGGATTAAATATATGACGAGATTGCCTGATTTGTAATCATTGTTGATCAGCAAGAAGAATATACGGCTTTGTGAGAGTGTATCACTTTGGGAATTCCAATAATTTGTTTAACCGATACAAATAGCGATCCCGATCTCGCAGATATTTCGATTCCAGCAAATGATGACGCTATAGCTTCAATTCAATTAATTCTTAACAAATTAGTAGTCGCAATTTGTGAGGGTCGTTCTAGCTATATACAAAATCCTTTATTAATAATAAGATAAATAAATTATTTTTTGGAACTACATAGATCTATGGAATTGGTTACTATATCCTAAATTGCACAAAAGAGATAAAAAAACTGTGAATATTGTGTGATTAGTTTCGTCAGTGTCAAAAATATAGAATTTGAGTTTGAGTTGCCAAAATCCCCTTCCCATGCCTCAAAATTTCCCTGCCAAGCTACATGAAACAGAGTTCTGGAAGTCCACAGAAAAATTATTGCTAGTTGCCCGAAGTGAGAAGTAAAAATATTCTGATAAAGATGTTCCTCAGTAATATCATCATGACTTTCGAAGTCATGCACGGTAGTAATACCAAACCAAATACGACGAGTAGTGGGTCCTGAGCTAATCCTTGGCTAAACCTTGGAAATCTTAATGCCATAATGCCTTTCAAATCCTCTTAGCCATTATCCTATTGCAATAATTCTTGATAAGAAGAATGCCCATATTATGGAAATTCCACACAGAAGGTAATGGGTTACCCCTACAGCACATCATTGTACAATGCTCAAGGCTCTAGGCTGAGTAGCAGGAGCAACTTTTAATTTATTATGAGTCCAAACGATAGATTCAATAAGTTCTTGCCAATAACTACGTCGACTGAATAGAAACATTAAACTAAAAGCCCATACAAAATGAGCACCTGTATTTAGCTCTTTTTTCCTAATTACATTTGAATTCTTGCTTTCTTTTCCAAACAAAACAGAATTTTGCTTCATATTCCCTATTTCTTCGCCCTTTTCTTTTTCATATTCTTTTTTGCATAATATTTTCTCTCCATTGTTGAAACTATTTTTGCTTCTCGAATCAAAATCAATTCTCGTTTGAATCATTTTCCCTACTGATCATCAACTATGCCATTAATAGCATCCGATTCTTTTCATCCAAGATTAGTAAGTACATTCTTCTCAATTTGTAGAACATGTAAATTCTGAAATACTGTCGATCCACGTTAATTTTTTAATCTAAGCACGACCTTTTGCGATTCTTGTCGATATCGTCCATTAATCTTGTTGAATCTTGATTTTCAATGTTAACTCATGTATAAAGGTCGTTTGAAGGACTTATTTTAGGTGCGTCGTATCAGATTTGATCGCGAGGAACGTCGATTGAGCTTCTGGTGAAAGGTGTGTGTTCTTTTACAAGCGAATCGGGGCAAACCATACCTAGGATTAGAGCCACATGGTCTACCACACAAGCATGTGGACCACAGGACCATATACCTCTGAAACCCTAGGCTAGTTAGAATCTCACACGGCTTGCCACACCGCCGTGTCTCCCCTGTAGGTTAATTTTTGCATTTGTCACACGATCACAGTCTGTTACACGGTTGTGTAACCCTTCAACACGACCTATAGCCTCTTACACGACTTGACTACGCGACTGTGTGACCCATTCTTTACAGTTTCACCCATAATTTTATGATTTGTTCAATTTAATCCCTGAACTACTTTTAGAGTTTTATTTCTTGCAATTAAACCCTTGATAATATGAGTACTGGTATTATGATTTGAATGTTTGTATTATTACTGTATATGCATGATGTGAGAATAAATTATGTTTGTTGCATCTGTATTACGGATTGTAGGATCAGCATGCCTTATGTTACTGATAAACCGAACACATGATAAAGCATGTCTCATACTACTGAATTGAATTAATATAAGTATAATAATTGTTATAGTATTGATATGCTATAAGTATATTAAATGCTATCGTATTGATCTATTATAAGTATGCCACATTACATTGCAAAAGGTGGGACGATATGTAGGGAGGAAGATTGATAGTTTATCTGTAAATTTACTATGTATCCACAACTAGAGACAAATTCCATATATGGGATATTTGTTATTGTAGCGACGTAAAAATTTCTGCTTTCGGTCGCTAATTAAGGCGATTATTTGAAAATTTAAACCGACTTTTGATTTTATTAGCAAAGGAAGTCGCCACCGATCCTTTTTTATAGGTGTGATCGGACACCTAATAAAATTATTTTAAAACAAAAAGAAGGCCAAATTTAGGTCTACATGAAAGTCCAGAAAAAAATTGGGGTTCGGGAGTCAGTGACGCGCGAGGAAGGTATTAGCACCCTCGCGACGCCAAAAATTGGTATCTCATAAACATTTGTTGACTTGATTTTCAAAAATACGAGTTCAATATAATATTTAATCATGATTCAATTGAAAAATAAGAATTTTTAAAACACGAAAATTTTGAAAACACGAAAATTTTTGAAACCTAAATTTTTTTTTTTAGAAAAACACGAAAAATTTTGGAAACACGAAAAGTTTACAACACTAGAATTTTGACAAATTACCTATCCTCATATGCATTTTAAAAATAAAATTTGATCACTTACCAATAATCACAAAAATAAATATCCTATTTCAAAACACAAGAATTTTTAAAATTTTTGATTTTTTTTTAAAAGGACGTCCCATTTTTAACACGAGCCAATGATATTCACCCAACATAGCGATGAAATCAACGACCTTATGTTAAATCGATACGTTGCCTTATTTATTGAAATTAATTAGAACATGAGAAAAAAATATTCCTAAAGTGAGAAATTAAAAATAGATAAAGGACGCAAAAAATGATATCATTAATGAAAAATATTAACATGGAATACTAGAATATTAGAATAACAATAATAATGATATTTACAAAAAAATAAAAATAAAAACAAATCATGTACTAATAATAAAATAGGAAAAATGATATATTTGGTAATAATAATATAAAATAATAATATGTACAAAAAATACATATATATATAGGCATATAATAAAAGTATGTAATAATAATAATATCTACAATAAAAGAAAATATTAGGAAACGTACATAAAAAATATATACATAATATAAATATAATATATACAATATACACATATGATAAAAAAACTATTAATATGTACATGTATATTTATATACACATTAAGTAAAAGTACTAATGCTAACAATATTAATAATAAATATAATAATAGATATATATGCATATAATAGTAAGAAACGAAACATAAAGAATATATATATAGCTAAATATAATATAATAATAACAATATATAAAAATAATAGTGATAACAATATTACATATATAACATGATTAATATTTAAAGCTGAATTAAATAGCAAAATAATATGAAATCCAAGGTAAATACGAAAAATAAATGAAAAAGGACCAAAATTGGATTAAAATCAAAACTTTGGGGCTAATTTTTTAAAAAAATATAAAGGAGAAATGACCTATTAGAACATGCATAAAACTGTGGGGGACCGAAAACACAATTAATACTCCCCTCAAAACATAACATAGCAAGAGGGACTAAATCGCAAAGCGCTACATACTTTAAAGCCAATTTTTGACAAAAAAATCATTTTGAAGAGAGAAAGAAAAAAAAAGAAGGGAGAAAGAAGAGAGAAGGGAGGGGGGAAAAGGAAATCCGGCCAAGGGGGTCACCGGTCGATCGTCGACCGCCGTCCGTCGCCAGCCACCACCGGCGGCCGCCCACGGTGGCCGAAAAAGGTAAAAAAAATTTTCTTAACAATATATGTATATATAAAGAAAGAAAAAAAAACAACACAAAAAAAGAAAGAAAAAAGATTTGAAAGAAGAGGAAAAAAAGATGCAACCTTTTTATTGATGTTTCTTTTGTGTTCAAAATTTGAAAGGATTTTTGTGTTTGTCTCCTTTTTCAATCTTTGTAAAAATTCCCCCCTTACATGATTTTTGAATAGCTTTTTATAGCCATCTTTTACATGATTTTCTATTATTTCTTTTTCTATTTTGTAGGTGATGGTGGTAGACAATGGATATCAAAAATAGGAGAAAAAAGGGGCAAGTGGGAAAGTGGCTAGGTGGCTAGGGTTTCTTGGTTTTTTTTGGGGGGGCTTAATGGGCTTTTGAATTGGGTTTAATATTTGGGTTTTGTAATGGGTTTGGGTAGATGTAAATGGGTCATGGGTTAAGGGTTTTAGTGGGTTTAGAGGTTTGGTTGGGTTTTGATGTAATGGGGCCGGGGAATTTGGGCTTCTACAGCTGCCCCTCTTTGCTCATTGTCGTGCAACGGGAATAGAGCAAAGACTTTCAAGGAAGACCAAATTTGCCCGGTCTTGCTAGGTCTTGACTTGCTTTGGAACTCTTCTTGTTTAGTTAGTCCCTTTTTAGTCCACTGCATCTTGTAGCTTTGGTTCACTCCACTGCATCTTATGATATACGCCTTGTAGCTTCAATCTATTCCAATGTAACTTCAAGGATATGAAATTTATGGCTTCGATCTACTTCGCTGTTACTTCAGAAAGGTGAGATCTACAACTTCAATCTGCTCTTCTATTGCTTCAGTGAGATAAGGTTTGTGGTCTTTTCTTCTGTGACTTCAGAAAGGTAAGGTCTGATGCCCTCGATCAACTCCACTGCAACTTTAAGGAGACAGAATCTGACGTCTTCAATCAGCTTCAATCTTTATTCTCTACTCGCATGTGATCCTGAGCTCAACTCATTTTTCGTAATATGAATTGACTCTCTAAAAACAGACATTAAAAACAGAAATTGAAAATAGCTCAGCGAGTGAGCCAAGGCTCAACTCACCTCTTGCAATATGAGTTGATTTTTGAAACTTATCTTGAAAAGCAGATTTTGAAAATACCTCGACATGAGACTCGAGGCTCAACTCACCTCTCGCAGAAATTAAAAAGCTCAACTCACCTTTCGCAATATAAATTGAAAAAATACCACAGTGTGTAATCTGAAGCTCAACTCACCTTTTGCAATATGAGTTGATTTTTTTGAAAGACAGAAATTGAAAATACCTCAACATGTGAACCGAGGCTCAACTCACCTCTCGCAATATAAGTTGATTTTTTTGAAAACAGAAATTGAAAATACCTCAATGTGTCTTGAGGCTCAACTCATTTCTCGCAATATGAGTTGAATTTTGAAAACAGAAATTGAAATTACCTCAGCATGTCTCGAGGCTCAACTCACCTCTCGCAATATGAGTTGATTTTTGAAAACAGAAATTGAAATTACCTCAGCGTGTCCCGAGGCTCAACTCACCTCTCGCAATATGAGTTGAATTTTGAAAACAGAAATTGAAATTACCTCAGCGTGTCCCGAGGCTCAACTCACCTCTCGCAATATGAGTTGATTTTTGAAAACATAAATTGAAATTACCTCAGCGTGTCCCGAGGCTCAACTCACCTCTCACAATATGAGTTGATTTTTTTTTGAAAAACAAAAATTGAAAATACCTCAGCATGTCTCGAGGCTCAACTCATTTCTCGCAATATGAGTTGAATTTTGCAAACAGAAATTGAAATTACCTCAGCGTGTCCTGAGGCTCAACTCATTTCTCGCAATATGAGTTGATTTTTTTAACAACAGAAATTGAAAATTACCTCAGCGTGTCCTGAGGCTCAACTCACCTCTCGCAATACGAGTTGATTTTTTTTTGAAAAATATAACTTGAAAAGCAGAAATCGAAATTACCTCAACGTGCCTTGAGGCTCAACTTACCTCTCGCAATATGAGTTGATTTTTGACAAAAAGAAATTGAAATTACCTCAGCGTGTCCTGAGGCTCAACTCATTTCTCGTAATATGAGTTGATTTTTTGAAAAATAAATTGAAACACAAAAATTGACAATACCTCAGCGTGCCTCGAGGCTCAACTCACATCTCGCAATATGAGTTGATTTTTGAAAACAGAAATTGAAATTACCTCAGCGTGTCCCGAGGCTCAACTCACCTCTCGCAATATGAGTTGATTTTTTTTTTGAGAAACAAAAATTGAAAATACCTCAGCATGTCTTGAGGCTCAACTCATTTCTCGCAATATGAGTTGAATTTTGAAAACAGAAATTGAAATTACCTCAGCGTGTAATGAGGCTCAACTCATTTCTCGCAATATGAGTTAATTTTTTTTTTAACAACAGAAATTGAAAATTACCTCAGTGTGTCCTGAGGCTCAACTCACCTCTCGCAATGTGAGCAGAAATTGAAAATACCTCAACGTGTCTTGAGGCTTAACTCACCTATCGCAATATGAGTTGATTTTTCAAAAATAAATTGAAAATACCTCAGCGTGCCCTGAGGCTCAACTCACCTCTCGCAATATGAGTTGATTTTTGACAAACATAAATTGAAATTACCTCAGCGTGTGACCTGAGGCTCAACTCACCTCTCGCAATATGAGTTGATTTTTTTTTTGAAAGACAGAAATTGAAAATACTTCAACGTGTCTTGAGGCTCAACTCACCTATCGTAATATGAGTTGATTTTTTGAAACATAAATTAAAACACAAAAATTGACAATACCTCAGCGTACCCCGAGGCTCAACTCACCTCTCGCAATATGAATTGATTTTTGAAAAACATAAATTGAAAAATGGAAATCGTAAATACCTCATCATGAGACCTGAGGTTCAACTCACCTCTCGCAATATGAGTTGATTTTTTTTGATGAACAGAAATAAAAACATCAAAATACCAAAAGATGTCAACTGGTGGAACTCAGATGTCTTTTCCTTTGATTCAGTACAGCTATCATCACATCCTCTTGCTCTACTGGAATACCTGTATATGTCATGCATGATGTTATCATGATATGCACATTTTGGTCTTAAATGCCTTTATGCCTACATGATTATACTATGCACCTTGGGCTTGTTTGTCATATGTCCTCTTTCGTCATGATTTTTAATGATCTGTGTTCATTGCTTTGACTCTTGACTTTCTATTTAGGCCTTGTACCCATCCTCAAGCTTCATGAGTAATCTACATTTCTCAGATATCACTCTTTTGCCCCTGGTTGAACTTTGTCCTTGCGTTGAGGCTCTTGTACTTATCAAGTTCTTATCCAGGTAATGTTTAACATTTCTTTTGTTTAGAGTATGTCATTTCACTATTTATCATGAAAATAAACGACATAATGAGATGCATGAAAATGGTCAGGTAGGGACAAAGGGATACCTCACATTTATTTATTTCAAACATGGCGATCAAAGAAAATTAACCAATGATAATGAGAAAGTGTTATAAAGAGAAAACGGATCGCATTTAATGGATACAGATGCTCTAGATATTCAACACACGAACTCTTCCACATTCCTTCATCTAGAATCTTTTCGAGCATGACTTCTTGTGTAGAAGATTTCGAGCTTTCAGAAATGCTTCAAATACTGTAGCCTTACTGCTTGACCTATCGTTCGACCACCAGGTTTGTTTCATTAGGATGCCCTCTCGGGTTTTCATCCTAATCTTTTTGTACTAATCAAGACGCCCTTTTCGGGTTTTCGCCTTGATCCCTTTTTTTTAAGATGCCTTTTTCGGGTTTTCATCTTAAGCATAATATTTCTTCACAGCATCTGAGTTCACTGGATTCGACAACTCTTTCCCAACCATCTCGGTAAGGATCAAAGCTCCTCCTGAGAATGCCTTCTTTACGACATATGGTCCTTCCCAATTTGGTACCCATTTTCCTCGCAGGTCTTTTTGTATTGGGAGAATTTTCCTCAGCACGAGTTCTCCTTCATGGAATTCTCTTGGCCGTACCTTCTTGTCATGGGCTGTGATCATTCTTTTCTGGTACATTTGTCCATGACAAATTGGCCTGAGACGATTTTCTTCAATGAGGCTCAGCTGATCATATCGAGTTTGTACCCATTCTGCTTCTTCTAACTTTGATTCTATTAAGACTCATAGAGAGGGGATCTCAACCTCAATAGGTAGCACAACTTCCATTCCATAAACCAGAGAGAAAGGAGTTGCTCCTGTAGATGTTCGCACAGATGTGCGATATGCATACAAAGCAAAGGGTAGTTTCTCGTGCCAATCTTTATATGTCTCAGTTATTTTCCCAATGATCTTCTTAATATTTTTGTTGGCTGCTTCCACAGCCCCGTTCATCTTTGGGCGATAGGGTGAGGAGTTATGATGCTTTATTTGGAATTGCTCGCACACTTCTTCCATCATCTTATTGTTCAGATTCATGGCATTATCTGAAATGATTCTTTCAGGCAAACCATATCGGCAAATGATTTCCTTTTTCAAAAACTTGCACACTGCAGTCTTCGTCACATTGGCAAACGAAGTGGCTTCAATCCATTTTGTGAAGTAATCGATAACCACAAAAATGAATCGATGTCCATTTGAAGCTTTTGGAGAAATTGGCCCTATGACATCCATGCCCTACATAGAAAAAGGCCACGAAGAAGTCATGACATGAAGGGGTGAAGGGGCTACATGAATTTTATCACCGTAGATTTGACATTTGTGGCATTTTCTGGAAAAATTGATGCAGTCACTTTCCATTGTCAGCTAATAATAACCGAGTCTCATGATCTTTTTGGCCATATTGAAACCATTGGCACGTGTTCCGCAAATTCCCTCATGGACCTCTTCAAGTATTTTTCTGGCTTCAACATCATCCACACATCTCAAAAGCATCTGATCCTTTCCTCTTTTATACAGGATATCCCCATCAAGAACAAATCCCGCTGCCATTCTTCTAATTGTTCTTTTATCGTTCTCATTCACTTGTTCGGGATACCTTTGATTCTTGATATATTCTAAGATATCATGGAACCAATGCCGTCCGTCTACTTCTTTCTCAATGCTACAACAATGTGCAGGGACCTCGTATATGCTCATTTTGAGGGGCATTATTTCTGCTTCTCTAGTTGCTTTGAACATTGAAGCCAAAGTGGCCAAGGCATCAGCCAGTTGGTTCTCTTCTCGTGGGAAGTAATGAAAAGTTATTTATTTGAATTCCTTGATCAATCCAGCCACTAAATCACTGTACTTAATCAATTTTGAGTCCCTCACTTCCCACTCTCCACGGATTTGGTAAAGCACTAGGGCTGAGTCCCCGTACACCTCTAAGATCTCGATGTTTAGTTCGATAGCTGCACGAAGCCCTATGATACAGGCCTCATATTCTGCGATATTATTGGTACAGAAGAAGTTCAGTCTTGCAGTGAATGGATAATGATTCCCGTCTGGTGATACCAGGATTGCTCCAATTCCATGCCCTAAAGCATTTGACGCACCATCAAAGCACATCTTCCATGACTTCTCTTTTGATGACTCGGATTCTATTTCTGTGATGCACATTAAGTCTTCGTCTGGGAAATCGAATCTTAAAGGCTCATATTCCTCTGTCGTTCGAGTTGCTAAGAAGTCAGCTATTCCGCTCCCTTTTATCGACTTCTGACTTACATAGGCAATGTCATATTCCGAAAGGAGGATCTGCCATCGTGCCATTCTTCCTGATAGTGCCGGCGATTCCATCATGCATTTTATTGGGTCCAGCTTTGAAATTAACCATGTCGTGTGATACAACATATATTGTCTGAGTCTCCGAGCTACCCAGACCAGAGCGCAACAATATTTCTCAATTGACGAATATTTTGCCTCATATTCAGTGAACTTTTTGCTGAGGTAGTAGATCGCCTTTTCTTTCTTTCCTGACTCGTCGTGTTGCCCCAGTACGCAACCCATTGAATTCTCGAACACAGTCAAATACAATATCAATGGTCTTCCCGGCATTGGCGGTACTAGCACTGGAGGATTAGACAAATACTGTTTTATCTTGTCAAAAGCCACTTGGCACTCCTCGTTCCATTATCCGGGATTATGTTTTCAAAGGATTCGAAAGATTGGGTCGCATTGGATGGTAAGTTGAGCGATAAATCGGGCGATGTAGTTTAATCTCCCTAAAAATCCTCTGACTTCCTTTTGCGTGCGCGGGGGTGGTAACTCTTGAATGACTTTTATTTTATCTGGATCAACTTCAATGCCTTTCTCGCTGACAATGAAGCCAAGCAATTTTCCCGAAGTAGCCCCAAACGTACATTTAGACGGATTGAGCTTTAGCTGGAACTTTCTCAGTCTGTCGAACAACTTCTTCAGGTTCGCTACATGCTCTTCTTCCCCTCGGGAATTAGCAATCATATCATCGACGTAGACCTCTATTTCTTTATGCATCATGTCATAGAATAACGTCATCATAGCCCTCTTATATGTTGCCCCAGTATTCTTTAACCCAAATGGCATCACCTTGTAGCAGAATTTCCCCACATTGTTATGAAGGTAGTTTTCTCCATATCCTCAGGAGCCATCTTGATCTGATTATACCCCGAGAATCCGTCCATGAAAGAAAACAATGAATGTTTTGCTATGTTATCCACCAACGTATCAATGTGTGGTAAGGGAAAAATATCTTTAGGACTTGCTCGATTCAGGTCACGATAATCCACGCACATTCGTACTTTGCCATCTTTTTTTGGTACCGGGACTATGTTAGCCACCCATTCTGGATATTTGGAGGCTTGTAGGAAGCCAGCATCAAATTGTTTCTTGACTTCCTCTTTTATCTTCAACAACATCTCAGGCCTCATCCGTCTTAGCTTTTGTTGAATGGGCTTGCATTCTGGCTTTAATGGGAGCTTATGGACTGCTACATCTTCATCCAATCCTGGCATGTCCTGATATGACCATACGAATACATCTTTGTACTCACGGAGCAAAGCTATCAAATTATGCCTGGTGCCCCCTGAAATAGAAGTCCCAATCTTCACTTCTTGCTTCCTCTCTTTAGTTCCCAGATTTATTGTTTCAACAGATTCTTGATGAGGCAAAATCTATTTATCCTCTTGTTTTACCATTCTTAGCAAGTCAGGGGACGAGACATAGTCTTCAGCATTTTCTTCGACTTCAAATTCTCCTAATCAAACAGCCTTCTCAAAATCAATTTCAGGACTCGTAACGGGTTTGTTCATGCTGTTGATATCTGAGCACCTGAAAGTTGAATGGAAAAGGAAACTATAGAGGGGCATCCAAGTATTGGAACCAACAAACGAAATGTTATGGCATGGTATGAGGCAAATGTATAGATAGGCTATGAAATGAGGAGATGATTATGAAATTAGTGATAATGCGAAAGATCGTGATAAAATGCATCTTCATTGATATTCATTTAAATGATAAAGAGTGAATGCAAGCTCTTACAAAAGAATTCTATTATATCTAAGGACACAATAGAATGTTAATGTTTGAGCATTACTCTGAAGACTTATAAACTACAAGAAGGTCCTCGGCAGTCCAATTGTTCAACATAAAACCCGGAGGACAATGGCGTATCGTTGAAACATCTTTAATAGCCTAACTTCCTTTGTCAATGACATTTATACTGACATTCTAAAGACCCCTTTCAATTAAAAACAACGTGCTTTGTATATTATTCTGTCCGGGGTATATCATTCCCACAGATGTAAATGTTTTTGACAAATGAGGGTATGTTATGGGCTCCCATTCTATTTCTCGGCCCAAAGTTCTCGCAATCCTTCTCTCCTGATCTTTTTTCCACTGTTTTCTTCTTTGACGCATGTCCGACTGGAACCCCAAACCGTATCGGACCTTGTGATGTACTGGCTTTAGAGCCCTGACTATTCCTTGTAGGTACCTTCCCAAACCTTTCCTTGCTCGGGCTCCCTTTCCTACAGTCAACTTGACACCCATCTTGGTATTTCTCGACAGTTTTGGCTCGGGAATTCTGTTTCCCTCAGCGATGAATGTGGCATTGACAAATTCAAGAGATCGGAAGGAACATTCCAGAGCGTCTTTACTCACTTCAATATATGGTGCGTCGGCAAAAATAGATGCTACAATGTCTTCTTCTCCCTCGACATTGACCAAACAGCCATCCATGATAAATTTTACCTTTTGATGGAGGGATGATGGGACTGCTCCAGCAGAATGGATCCAAGGTCTTCCCAAGAGACAATTGTATGATGGTGTAATGTCCATGACTTGAAACTCAACATCGTATATGTAGGGACCCACTTCTAGAGGGATCTCGATTTTTTCCATAACTTCTTGTCTTGTTCCATCAAATGCCCTTACTGTAGAATGACAGGGTCTTAGATAGGATAAATCCATCGGAATCCTGGAAAGTGTGGCCAAATGCATGACATTGAATGCCGATCCATTATCGATGAGCACGTTCAGTATTATATAGCCCTTATAACGGGTTGTGATATGCAATGCTTTCACTGAGCCTCTACCATTGGGCGGTATTTCATCATCACTAAAAGAAATAAAATTATCCACATTTAAGTTGTTCATCCATCTATCCAGTTTTTCAACGGATACATTGTTTGCCACATAAGCTTGATTTAACACTTTCAGCAGAGCGTTCCGATGTAGTTTTGAATTCAACAGCAGAGATAATACTGAGATTCGCGCTGACTGCTTACTCAATTGTTCTACTACGTTGTACTCACTGTGCTTGATAAATTTTAAGAATTCCTGTGCTTTCTCCTCTTCCACAGGATTTTTAGCTTCTTGTTCAGGCATAGTTTCATGCTCATCTTCAGTCACGTGCATCGGTGTTTTTTCTTTCTGTTTCAAGTCACTGTTCTTCTTTATCTTCTTCGAATAACATCTTCCACTACGAGTGAAATAACCTACTTCCCCGACGCTTCCAGTCATGGCTTTGGGTTTTTCATCTTCAGGTGTGACGATATTAACGTCATATTTCCATGGTACTACTTTATTGTCCTTGTAAGGGAAAGGAGACGGTACTTCAATTATTATTTTTGGTTTCACCGGTTCCTTTCTTGCATCGTAATAAATTACGAATGGTCGATCGGCGCTATACGGACAACCTGACGATTGATTATCGGAGGTACATACTTCTTTCTCATTGTCCTCTCCTTTATTAATGATCTCAATCTCCTTATTATCTATCCGGTCTTGCAGTAACCTTTTAAATTCCTCGCATGATTAAATGTCGTGCCCTACAATTCCATGAAAATTACAAAAAATCTGACATTCTTTTCTGAGATTATCGTAGGGGCGACAGAGCAATCCATTCTTAACCAGTACCTCCCAGATTTTCTGCAGATGCGTCCTTATTTCTGAAACACATCTTCTGACCTGCCATTCATCTTCTTTCCCCACTGTGTTCACATTCCCTTCAGTATGGTTAGGAAATGGGTTCCTAGTTGTATTACTGGCACTATCGAATCGTAGGATACCCGCCTCAATGGTGCCGTATAATGCGGGGATATCAATTGCTTCTCCAAAAGTTTTGGGTACAGTTCCCCATATGACACAGGAATAGGGGTAAATTGTGGTCTCTCGGAATTGGGTTTTGCTGGCTTCTGCTAGTTTTTGGGTTGACCTTGGGCGGGTATTGTATTTTGTGGGAATGTGGCGGTTGGTTTCGGGTTACTTGTGGCGTAAACGGGGTAAGAAGAGTAAGGAGGCGGTGTTTGGTAGTAAGGGGTTTGAGGAAGGTAATAGAAATTCAGAGGTGGATAATTTCGAGGTCGGGGTTGGTTTGGATATGAGTTAGGGGCATAACGGCTTCCCATTCCCACCATGTGGGTTTCTGGTTTTTTCTTCTTCATAGGCGCTGCCCTTCTTGAACTTTCTTGACCTTCCATTCTACCGCTCTTGATGGTATTCTCTATAAGCTCACCGGATATTACAATATCTGTAAAGTCTTTCGTGGCACTTCCCACTAGTTTGTCATAAAACGGTGCTTTCAAAGTGTTGATGAAAAGAACGGTTATCTCCGTTTTTGTTAGTGGGGGTTCTACTTGGGCTGAGACATCCCTCCATCTCTGCGCATACTGTCTAAAAATTTTTGACTGCTTTTTCTCCATCATTTGCAAAGTCATCCGGTCTGGTACCATATCCGATACATGCTTGTATTGCTCACAGAATGCTGATGCCAAGTCCTTCCAAGATCGGATCATTTCCCTACTAAGCTGGTTGTACCACCGGAGAGCCGATCCTACTAGACTATCCTGAAAACAATGTATGAGTAGCTGGTCTTCATTCACGTAACCAGTCATTTTTCTGCAAAACATGACGAGATACGCCTTTGGACATCTCGCGCCATCGTATTTTTTGAAATCAGACACCTTGAACTTCGGAGGCAGAACTAGATCGGGCACCAAACTGAGCTCTTTGGCACTTAGTGCAGAGAAGGCTTCAGTACCCTCTATTGCTTTGAGTCTTTCCTCTAAGCTCCTATACTTCTTTTGAGCCTCATGATCATCCGTTCTCAACCTGGCTATTTCCGCTGGATCGTCCAAATCTGGAACAATTGGATTGGCAGGATTAGCCCTAGAATTTGATATGAATATTCCTCTCCCTAAATGAGTATGTGGCACCGGCCGTTGCTATGGGTCTGTGGGTTCTCCTTGGGTGTACCCTCTTTGTGCTGCGCGGGCGTGTGGTGGAGTGAATCCGGGGGGATAAAGCGGATCTTGATTGTGATTAACTCTTGATCGAGATTCCTCAATGTCAGGGCTCTGCATGGGTCCCTTTCCTTTAACTAAAGCTGACATCATCTCCATCATCTTGGCCATTTGATCCTTCTGTTCGAGTGATTCTTCTCGTGATCTCACCATTAAGTCTTTCGTCTCTTGCTGTGACCTAGCTAACTGCTCTTGTAATTCTTTTTGGATTCTTTCCATTCTTTCAATCCTTTCATTAAATTCAGCCTCCATTGTTCTAGTTTGCCGACGCGTTCTATACATTCCAGATTTGAAGTATTGCAACTGCGAATTGTACGTTTTAACCTCAGCAAATGAGTACGGGATATGCCATGAATGAATGAATGCATGAATGCTTGAATGCCAAATGAATGTTAGTCATGAATGACATGTAAGGAATTGGTGTTGATTTCAAGATAGCCCCTATTTAGGCATTTCGTTCATCAAAAGAGTTCATTACAAAACATTTTGCCATTTTTGATTCAGCTATTACACAAACTTTCTAGCTATATCGCCATATTTCTTTACTCGCTCTAAGAATTCCGATATGCTCGATCGTTGGCTTGATGGGAATTGGCAACTGAGATTTTCAGCTTCTTCCGATAATTGTACCACGTGCATGGCTACCCCACGAACTTCATTGATCAAATAGCTAAGTTGCCTTTCTTTTTCTTGGAGGCCCTCTTTGTAAGCACGAACGTCTCTATCATATTGACTATCTTTTTCTTCCAAAGCCTTCAAGAAAGTATCTAACTGTTGTTGACGATCTTGCAGCATATCTTCTAACTCTCGTATCATTTCTTTTAGTTCTTGACGTTTAGATCGACTAGTCATCATCCCGGCAGACACAACTTCATATTCGGCGTTCTTCCTCAATTCTATCATAGCCCGCGCAGTCTTTTCTTCCTCTTTCTTTCTGAGTCTTTAGAGACCAGTCTCGAACCGCGGCATTCCTCTCGGTTGTTTGTATAATTAACTCTTCCATTAGAAACCCGTTTTTTGGCAACCGATCTCTAGTCAACACCTTCCTAATATGATGCCTATAATGCATGATGTAAAATAAGAATAAAAACAAACAAACTTGGTTAGCACAACACATATGAACAAAGAAAAACTGTAGACAATCTAATAAATTAAGCTACTTGGTCCAATAGACTCGATTCCTTTGCATAGAAAGCGTAAATGTAAAAAAAACAGAGGGTAAGATGTGTTTTTCCCGTGTACTTATTTCGGTGACTAGTAAACGGACGGAGGTTTGGCACGGCTCTAGTTGGATGGCTCGTATGGTTCACTATATGCGATTTTGGTTCTAGATGGGTACTCGAATCGTCTGCACTGTCATCTAGTAAGATTAGTACAGAGCCTCGGTCATGGCCCATCATAGGCTTACGAGATCAATTCGAGGGATTACATTTACTTATGCCTATGCGGAGGGACAAGTTAACTCACGAAAGCATAAGTCATATGTAACCCGAAAATATTCACTAGCCTGTGCGGATGAACGAGTTAACTCACGAAGGCGTAGCGTTTACTTTCACTTAACAAGGACGGAGCCAAGGTATAGAGCTCATGTTATGCAACAAAAATGCACGTGCACGGTGTGTGGGGAGAAACTTGCAAACCTTTACGTTTTATTTAAAAAACTAAACCAAAACTAAAATCACAAAAATTTAAAGCTGAAAAACAACCGGATAAAACAAGTTAGAATATATACAACACGATGCAAATGCATGATTTTTTTGAAAATAAAAAATTTGAGGATCACGACTAAATGTTAATTTGAATAAGGAACTTTGAAAATTTTGACAACGCGAGTTTAATTCGACTCGACTCTCAAAAAGGTGTCCCCAGCGGAGTCGCCAGCTGTAGTGACGTAAAAATTTCTGCTTTCAGTCGCTAATTAAGGCGATTATTTGAAAATTTAAACCGACTTTTGATTTTATTAGCAAAGGGAGTCGCCACCGATCCTTTTTTATAGGTGTGATCGGACACCTAATAAAATTATTTTAAAACAAAAAGAATGCCAAATTTAGGTCTACGTGAAAGTCTAGAGAAAAATTGGGGTTCGGGAGTCAGTTACGCGCGAGGAAGGTATTAGCACCCTCGCGACGCCCAAAATTGGTATCTCATAAACATTTGTTGACTTGATTTTCAAAAATACGAGTTCAATATAATATTTAATCATGATCCAATTGAAAAATAAGAATTTTTAAAACACGAAAATTTTGAAAACACGAAAATTTTTGAAACCTGAATTTTTTTTTAGAAAAACACGAAAAATTTTGGAAACACGAAAAGTTTACAACACTAGAATTTTGACAAATTACCTATCCTCATCTGCATTTTAAAAATAAAATTTGATCACTTACCAATAATCACAAAAATAAATATCCTATTTCAAAACACGAGAATTTTTAAAATTTTCGATTTTTTTTAAAAGGACGTCCCATTTTTAACACGAGCCAATGATATTTACCTAACATAGCGATGAAATCAACGACCTTATGTTAAATCGATACATTGCCTTATTTATTGAAATTAATTAGAACATGAGAAAAAAATATTCCTAAAGTGAGAAATTAAAAATAGATAAAGGACGCAAAAAATGATATCATTAATGAAAAATATTAACATGGAATACTAGAATATTAGAATAACAATAATAATGATATTTACAAAAAAATAAAAATAAAAACAAATCATGTACTAATAATAAAATAGGAAAAATGATATATTTGGTAATAATAATATAAAATAATAATATGTACAAAAAAATACATATATATAGGCATATAATAAAAATATGTAATAATAATAATATCTACAATAAAAGAAAATATTAGGAAACATACATAAAAAATATATACATAATATAAATATAATATATACAATATACACATATGATAAAAAAACTATTAATATGTACATGTATATTTATATACACATTAAGTAAAAGTACTAATGCTAACAATATTAATAATAAATATAATAATAGATATATATGCATATAATAGTAAGAAACGAAACATAAAGAATATATATATAGCTAAATATAATATAATAATAACAATATATAAAAATAATAGTGATAACAATATTACATATATAACATGATTAATATTTAAAGCTGAATTAAATAGCAAAATAATATGAAATCCAAGGTAAATACGAAAAATAAATGAAAAAGGACCAAAATTGGATTAAAATCAAAACTTTGGGGCTAATTTTTTAAAAAAATATAAAGGGGAAATGACCTATTAGAACACGCATAAAACTGTGGGGGACCAAAAACACAATTAATACTCCCTTCAAAACATAACATAGCAAGAGGGACTAAATCGCAAAGCGCTACATACTTTAAAGCCAATTTTTGACAAAAAAAATCATTTTGAAGAGAGAAAGAAAAAAAAAGAAGGGAGAAAGAAGAGAGAAGGGAGGGGGGAAAAGGAAATCCGGCCAAGGGGGGTCACCGATCGATCGTCGGTCGCCGCCCGTCGCCAGCCACCGCCGGCGACCGCCCACAGTGGCCGAAAAAGGTAAAAAAAAATTTTCTTAACAATATATGTATATATAAAGAAAGAAAAAAAACAACACAAAAAAAGAAAGAAAAAAGATTCGAAAGAAGAGGAAAAAAAGATGCAACTTTTTTATTGATGTTTCTTTTGTGTTCAAAATTTGAAAGGATTTTTGTGTTTGTCTCCTTTTTCAATCTTTGTAAAAATTCCCCCCCTTACATGATTTTTGAATGGCTTTTTATAGTCATCTTTTACATGATTTTCTATTATTTCTTTTTCTATTTTGTAGGTGATGGTGGTAGACAATGGATATCAAAAATAGGAGGAAAAATGGGGCAAGTGGGAAAGTGGCTAGGTGGCTAGGGTTTCTTGGTTTTTTTTTAGGGGGGTTAGGTTTTTTTTTGGGGGGGCTTAATGGGCTTTTGAATTGAGTTTAATATTTGGGTTTTGTAATGGGTTTGGGTAGATGTAAATGGGTCATGAGTTAAGGGTTTTAGTGGGTTTAGAGGTTTGGTTGGGTTTTGATGTAATCGGGCCCGAGCAATTTGGGCTTCTACAGTTATGCATCCACAATCAGAGGCAGATTCCATCTGCAAGGCATTTGCTGTGTTTTCGCAACCAGAGGTAAATTTCATTACGAAATTTCATCTACTAAATACTAAATTAAATATTAAAATTAAACTCAAATACTAAATAATATATATAACCTTTTAAATAGCTTTTCCATCTTAGTACAATGATTAAATGATTATGAAATATGAAAGCAAGCTTTCATATTAAAGTTACGATTTTATGTTTCGAAGCATGAGTGATGATTTCATTTTTAATAATAACATATATTCTTTGCACCAACCAAATAAAATTCAAAGTACTTGGAATCATCTCCATGATTGAAACCAGAACCAGAGTGAAATTTTTGTTTTTCTTTTTGGTAAAATATATTAATCAACTCAATTGTAAGCATTTATTATTTAGTTTTTGAATTCATATCTAATTTTTTTCAAAGTTTCATCTGTCCAGAGTTGGTGAATCTTTTATTAAGTTAATATTGTCTCCATTTTGTTGAACTTGTTATCTCAGACACTTAAGTTTTTTGTAGAGTTGAGGGACAAAATCTTAATAGGAGACAATACTAATCCGTTGAGGAATTTATTGACCATCGACAGACAACACTTCGAAGATTTCTTTCAAAGGAGTCGAGCTCCCCTCAACAAAACTATATCATCGTTCTAATCAGAATTAATCATTACAAGTACTGAATTAAATAATTATTTCAACAACTAACTATCAATAATATATTTAAGAAAAACCCAAACATGATTTTTCTTTCACAGAGCAGGTCTCGAACTTAACACTCAAGATCTCATATGAAGCATCAATCTTACCAACACGATCAAGACCTCATTAGCTTTAAGTATTATTGTTTTCCAATGCCAATAGGCTAATTCATAAATCCGATATCCAATATGGAAAAATTGTTCTTTAGTCTATTTAAAAATTAAAAATTGATCTTTCAAAAATTTATAATTTAATTTTGGTTCCATAAATTTTTTTTTATTTTACTCAACTAATATATGATTTTATGAGCAAATTTTTTAAGACAAAAGAAGAGGATATCTCAATATTTTTTAGTGTGATCATTAACAACGAAACCAATCAAAGTTTAATATCATCTCGATTGATTCATATATTCATCTTAAAAAAATAGTATCCGATAAATTTGAGATTATACATATAATAACAAAAAAAGCATGCTATTTAGTCATGGAGAGTTGTAATGATTATATTATCAAAGTGAAATGATGGTGAATATTTTGATGATGTATGTCGGTGGGTGAAAAAGGAGATTAGTTCGTTTAGGTGAGAATCTAAAAGAGAGCTTTCGCTGCAATAGAGTTCACATCAAATAGGATTTAGCCCACAATATAGAAATTCAAGGTAAAAGTGATTCATTTTAAATTTAATTAGAAAATATATAAATATATAAATATATAAATTATTTTTATATTCTTTTTATTATTTATAAACTGAGCCGACTCGAGATTGAAAAATATAACACCAAGCATGGCCAAAGTAGGTCGGACAAGTCATCCAGCTCATGAATTTTTTTTTTAAATAATCTCACTATAAGTTCTTATCATATTTTTTTTATAGAATTACTCATAGTTCCTCCCCAACACATAAATAGGAAGATAATGCGCTTCAGCACATTCGAATCCATATCCTTTTGCATTAGCAACAATATCCATACCAATCGAGTTAAGGCTTAATTGGCTATATATATGAGATTTTTTAATTAATTAAAATTTGATTTGATTTAATCTTTTAATAATATAATTTATCAATAATAAGTAAAGTGACTATTAATATTCTATTATTTGACATTCTTAAGTCAATCATTCATTATCCATCATTGCACCCAACGTTCTTCATTGATTTTTGTGCAATATTTCACACTTATTCACATTTTCTCAAACTCGTTTCTTCGAATTTTGCAAAATGTATACAAATTTTAAGGTCAAATTATAGTTTTGATCCCTTCATTACACTCAAATTTGTGATCTAATCCTTATATTTCTCTTATACAAAGTCTTCTTCTACCTTAAATTGGAGAAAAAGAAGAATATAGTTGCGCTCAAACTCAAGTCCTCTTGGTTATTGCATAGCAGCGATGCCTACTAAGTTAAGACTTAATCAACATTTAATCCATGGTAGTCGGGACCATACCATTCCGGTCCTAAACCGGTACCAAATAGTCAATGTTCCGTTTTGGTCAAAATTTTGGTGTGTTTTGACCATTCCGATATATTTTGTATTAACCATTTTATTTTTTTAATAATTACATCTAAAATTAATAGTAATTAAATTAAATTAAATTATGGAACCTAATTATTAATTTTATAATTTATACTTACATATAAATTAATTTATATAGATGTAATTGAGATATATTTATATGTATATATAATAGATGATTTATTTTTTGATCAAAATAATATATAATTTAATTGAAAAACTAAAAATTAGGCTATAAATAAATATGTGAAAATTATTTAAATGTATATATAATTTATTAAGAAACTAAAAATTAAACTCTTTTTATATATGAAAAATATTTAAAAACATTGATAAAATTAAAACGGTACACCGAAACATACCGGTAATAGTACGTACAAGTATCAGGACAAAAACGGTGCATCAACCAATACGATACTGACTACGTACCTTGATTTAATCCCATATTTTAATTTAACATAATTTAATTATCTATTTTAATAATTTCATACTTTAAATAGTTAACACTATTAATTATTCCGATTAAATTCTTGATGTAGATTTTTTTTAAAATACTCAATCCAGCGTCATGATGAGAGAAAATGTTCTTAAAAAGAACTACATCAACAATTTAATCATTAACTATTTTGATTAATCAATGATATTATAAAAGTAGATGAATTAAATTAAAAAATAAATTATGAGGACTAAATTTTAATTTTGATCATAATAGAGGGGCCAAAATCAGAACTTGACTAATTTAACACGGTTTGATGAAGTTAATGAATTTATTGGGATCAATATCAAATTTATACATGAATTTTGGTCCAATGTGTAATTTGATACATAAAACTTTGGTTTTGTGTATGCAACATATCAACCTAAAATGATGATAATTCTATAATGTTGTTAGTGATTTATGAAAATTGAATCAAATAAAAAATTCATATACAAAATCGCACAAAATGAAATTTCATATATGACATTACACATTGAATCAAAGTTCATGTATAGTTTTGATGTTCATCCCAAATTTATTATAATAATAGATTGGCTTACATTCATAGATAAGCTATGAATTTCTTCACCAAGGGAGGAAGGCAACCGAACAGAAGTGATAATATGTTCGTCGAGCTTTGAACATCGAGTTGAAAAAATGGAGCGTCGTCAAGATTTTGGCTGGCACCGTCAACATTGCATACTTGAATAATAAACTTAAGACTCGAAGTATCCGAAGGGATGACAAGTTGAGATACATAGAAGGCTTCTATGTGTGCTACTCCGATGTACTCTCTAACGCTTTCTAGCGTTCCTTTCAATGTTCGGATCGATTGTTTCGATAATTTCTCGACGTAGATATTGTACTTTGGGAAAAGAGGACCCTTTTCATCTTCCGGTTTCCAGCTGATCTTAAGACTAAGTGTTTTGGAACCTTGAGATGTTCCCCATTCTATGTCTTGGCCGTCGACGATCCAAGTAGTAGATGGAGGGAATTCGGTATTGTTTCTCGAATTTGAAATCTTAATGTCTCCGAGCACAGCAAAGTATTCAGTTGTGTTTGTGATTTCGGGTTGTTGTTTGTAGCATACGGCGTGGATTTCTGTTAATGTGTATCCGTTCATTGCAATGCTGACCTCTTGCATGACCCATCTTGGAGCATTATCCGGCGTTGTAAGTCGTCGTGGCACGAGGACTTCACTCGAGAATTGGTTTGTTCCTTGGGATGCAAGAAATAACTTCTTTTTTCCTTCCGTTTCGGAAGAGAATTCAAGAGAAAGGCCCAATTGAGAATTACCTTCGGAGCTTACCTAAAGCGGGGGTTATCAAACACTATTCGTTAGCAGTCACAATGTTTGATTTCAAAAATATTTGGTTATGATGTAAAGTAGTAAGTCGAGATAGCTTACAGAATATATAAAGTAAATCGGTAATGGACCCAAAAGAAGTTGTCCTGAGAAGATTCTAGTCGAGAATGAGGCGCCGGCTTCGAGAGTTCCTTTAAATGTTATGTTTCCACCTCCGTTAAACGATGCTTCCTTAAAACTACCATTCATGAACCAATTCTTAAACCTTTGAACATTACATAAACACAACCGAATCGTTTGGTATACAATAAATCATGCGAACTTACTCAACATGAACTTCAATTGTTTTTGAGGTGGAATCATCAACATACTCCAGGAAAGGCTGAAACAAGAAGGTAACGTAACACGCAAGTAAGTACACTTTTTTTTTTCTATAAAAAAGCAACTTAGATCCAAACTGACAAGCAAAGCGATAAACCTGAAATGTTTGTGAAGAAATGTTATTCCATTGAGTGCTTAATACTGGTGCTCCATCAACGGAAATATGATTACCACGGCCCTGAACATTTTAAAACCGCGGTCATCGGATGCGTATATGCCCGTCATGCTAGATAGTCGATGAGTTGATTATTTTGCTACATGCACGGGACGTAACAAAATAACGACAAAGAATTTGAGATGGTTGTTACCTGGTCGAAATTGGAATAGAACGGTAGTGTTTTAGGATAATTTTGGACGATCCCCCATGATTTCTCGACCAGACTCCACCAACTGCGAAAACCAAATTGTTCGTAACGAAGATAACTTGAAAATGTATCATGCTTCTTTGTTTTTTAAGCAGAGGACCCGATGATGGTCCAAATCGTAAAAGAAAATAAAGCAAGTACTGGACGATGCTATTGCAACCACATCGAACTGGATACATCAGGACATTTGATAAACGAATTAAGTCCGTTACCGGTTTTGAGCGGTCTGAAAATCGGGTGGTTGTTTCGTTTCATAAACCCATCCCGGAGCGAATATTGCAGCCGAGACATTATCCTTCTTTATCACATCAAGTGCAACATTCGTCTGTCAAAGGACAATTATCATATAAAGTTTGGTATAAGACAATACAAGATCGGTAAACTATACTAGTAATCGCTCAACTATTAGTAATTTTTTATTACCCAATTAAGAAAAGTTATAAAATGGTCACTCACTTATTCAATTTTGTCTTTTTTAGTCACCAATGGACAAACAATGGTAGCTTTTAAATTAGTATAATAGTAACTTTAATCCAGAAAAGTTATAAAATGGTCACTCACTTATTCAATTTTGTCTTTTTTAGTCACCAATGGACAAACAATGGTAGCTTTTAAATTAGTATAATAGTAACTTTAATCCACAAACATTTATACATTGTATCATTTTAGTCTTGATTCTAAAAAATCTAAACCTTAACATTTATACATTATGTAATTTAGTCTTTTTGACAATTTTGCTTTTCTATGTGACTCTTTCATATAAAAGGTTAAAAAAACAAATTATCAGTTAAATTTGATTGTAAATATACAAAAAAGAAAGAAAAAGAAACACCTTAAAATTTTCAAAATCAAGACTAATTTGACATAATTTATAAATGTTGAGAGTTAAAGTTGTTATTATTCCAATTTTTAAAAATAGCACCTCTAGCAATGACAAAAAAATTAAAATTAAATCGTTGAATGAACAAAAAAGAAATTTACTAATAGTTAAGTGACTACTAGTGTAGTTTACCCATAAAAGATTATCATTAGCATGAAACATACCGTCCATTGCCCGCCACCGTATGTTCCTCTTCCGAATACATCAATCCCCATGTAAACATCGAGCTTTCTATCGCCGGCAACCGTTGCAGATAGCTTCGGATAGTCCTCTTCCCATGAATAGTTAACGAAGATCCCATCGCTAATATCGAAAAAAGGTTTATTCTTTTCATTCAACTGATTTTGCCAACTAAGTGTTCCATCAATTGTAACACTATCATACCTGAAAAACCAACACCATTAATCAAATAAAAACAACCCCCTACATCCCTACCCCTAAAATGGAAAATTATTCATTTAAGTTCTTTATAATTTATAAAATTTTAAATTAGTAATAGTAAAATTACACTATAGCCTTAAAAAATGATAAAAAAATTTAATTTAATCCTTTAAAAGTTATAAAGTTATAAGCTATTAAAATGGTAAAATTATATTTTTACTATCATTAAAATATATAATTTAATTCCAGTCTCCTCGCAAAAAAAAAATCTAACTTTACCCTTACTTTCCTAAATCGTATTTCTAGATCCGTAACGGCTTAAACCTGATTTACTAACCAGATAACTAAAGAACCAGGAGCCGAGGAGTGCATTGTCTGCGTTAAATAGCTAACAAATTCTTTGAGATTGGGGATTTGGCTAATGTCAAGGTCAACCTCCATGTTGAGCTGCAAAGTAAAGCATTGAAATCAACATTATAAAACATTTTCTGAAATTTATCTTGTCTTGTCGGGAAAAAAGTGAACATGGTTGACATTGGTAAAAAAGACTTCTTCACTCCCTCTCAATTTCAATATTAAGCAAATTAGTTCTTCTAAAAAATTTAGAACAATTTAATCCCCGTCAATTTAAAAAATAAGCAACTAAGGGCAATTAATCACAAAGTTAATATTTTTCGTCAATTGTACATAAATTTGATTGATAAATAACATATTTAGCTCTTATAATTTACACATACTATCAACATGGTCACGATTTAACAAGTTTTGCAGGTAATTTTTTTTTTGTAAATTTGTAAATGTTGAGACTAAGTTGAATTTTTTTTAGAATCAAGACTAAATTACCAAAATATAAACTCTCTCTGAAAAAAAAAACCAAAATATATAAATATTAAGGGACAAATTTGTTATTACCAACCAAAAATATATGTACAATTGGCGGAAGACATTAACCTTATGATTACTTGTCCTTAATTTCTCAATTTCAAAATCGACAGGGATTAAATAGTCTCGATTTTTTTAGAGGGACCAATTTGCTCAACTTCAAAATTGAGAGAAGTTGGAGAGGTCTTTTTTACCTTTGAGATTGGGATTGAATGAGTAGCATGTTGTGTACCAGCCATCCATCAAAGCCCAAAGCTACAGCAAGCTTTACTAAGAGTTCAGCATATTTGTGAGCAGATTCCTTTGTTGAAAGCATCTTATTGCAAGTAGCTGTCCCTTCTTCTCCTTCAACAATGAATGTCCCTAATACCTTAGTTTCCAAAGAAAGACAATATATGGACATGTTTCTGTTAGTGTCTTAACACACACCATGATCCAAAGACAATGAACAAGGTTTTCCAACTACAATCAAATTCTGATTTTGGTCCCTTTTCTATATTTAAATTAGCATAATTTGGTACTTTGACCTTTATAATGGGTCTAACTATGAATTTCATCTCTCTACTTTAGAAAAATTGAGTTAGCCCCTCTACTTAATTATGCCTTTATAATTTCATTAGCCAGTTAGCCCCTCTACTTAATTATGCCTTTATAATTTCATTAGCCAGTCCAAACAATACAATTAATTATTTTTGTTAAAATAGATTTTTCATTAGTAATACAATAGCAACTCAACTATTTAATTTTAACTTTTTTCTAGTTACTAGCTATTAGATGGCTCATGGAAAGGTGTTAACTTTTAAAATTGGCATAATAACAATTTTAACCCTAAATATACATTATATCAATTTAGTCTTGATTCTTAAAGATTTAATCATCAACATTTACACATTATGTAATTTGATTTTTTTTAGTACTCAATTTAAAACCCAATGATGCATATAAAGATATTTGATCATTTAAAGCACAATTAAACATAAAAAAAATCAATTTTTATAAAAATAAGAGTAAATTATGCCTGAGGTCACTAAACTATTTGTAAGTTTTAATTTTAGTTATTTAACTTCAAAAAGTTACAAAATAGTCACTGGATTGTTAAGTTTTTTTTTTAAAGTTCCATCACGAGTTTTGAGTGACAATCCGATGATTCGTACAGTACAACAATACCCATTCACGAGTAGTATAACATATCTCAAATCCAGGCTGATCTGATTGTCGATGTCAGAGATTGGAAAAAAAGTTGTTTGGAATTTGGTTTGCAGATTATTGACATTCAAAGTTGTTTCACAAAAAAATTAAACAGTAGAAGTAGAGGGGATGTTTACCCTTTCGATTGGTGCCGGAGATGAGAACGAAGAAGGTCATAAATCAATAGATTTAACAAAATAGTGATTTAAATAAAAAAATTTCAAATAATTTAGTAACCATTGTGCAACTTTTTGAAATTGAGTGACCAAAGCATAAGTTTACTAATAATTTAACCACTTTAAATTCAATTTATCCTAAAACTAAAAATCATCATACTTTTCAATCAAATGAACATCATCCTACTTTTTATGCTTTAAAATTATTTAAAAAAAATATTTATTACATTAACTAACCTTAACTCCATGTGTATGAGCAGTATTGGTCCAACAAGGTGGAGGCAAAGTAACCAAATAATGAGAAAAATAAACAAACACATCTATCAAATACCAGTGCCATATGGCATAAGCACCGGAATTTTCGCCACCTTGGATCCACTTGTCGTCCACGTAACCACCTTGCATATCATGGCAAACCAAAACCCTTGGCCTTTGAGCCAAACCTGTGTTTGGTCGTAAAGGAACACTGGTTTTATTAAAAGGGTAATGAAAAGACTTGTAGTAAGAACCATTTTCAAGGTCTTCAAGGGTCTTGATTGGATAAGAGATGGGAACGGACGGCTTTGATGGATCGAAAGGTGGGGGTGTCGGGTCGGATTTTTGATCGTTGGATTGGCCGGACATGTTTTTTTTGGGTTCTCCGATGAGGGTTTTCTTTTCGATGAGTTTAAGAGTGGAGGAGAATGGTGGAGGAAAGTATGTTGGAATTTTCTTTTTGTGGGTTACAATATAAGAAGACTAGCAGTTGACTTACTGAGACATGACGTGAAGTTTGGGTGAAAGTACTATGTAGCTTCTTATATTAAGAGTAAAATTACATTTTACTCCTTCTACTTAAAAAATGAGTAAACTGATCATTATATGTTACATTAAAGAATAAATTGGTCTTTGTCTTTGATTTAATGCACAATGACTAATTTTCTCTTTGATTTAATGCACAAGGACTAATTTACTTATTTTGTAATAAAAGGGGCAAAATGTAATTTAACTTTTAGTACAAGTGTCTCTATAAAAATTTTACCTCTATTTAACTTATTTATAACGCTTTGGTTGTCTTTATTTTCCTCGGATTGTTTGTCTTAACGTGAGTGGGGAAAGGGACTTTCAAACGAGAAAGAGAAAAATGAAAAAAAAATATTATTGTTGATAATGATTTGGAAAATAATGCAAAACAATGACGATTTGCAATAATAAAAGAAATAAAAATATTCAGCTTAGTTTTGAGTCGAGTTAATTCGAGTTTTAAAATTTTTATTTGATTTATATTAATTTCAAGTTTGAATATTTTTTAGGGTCGACTAATTTTTTTAGGAGAAATTTGTAAAGTGTTTCACAGACCATTCAACAAGTCAAATTCTATCTCCTAACAAGAGTTTTGTCTCTTGTTAAAACTTGAATACTTAAAGAGACGACACGGTCAAAAAACAAGAACGCCTCGTCAAATACATAAAGGGGCAAACCATGTGCAATTCACATGGTTTGACTCAAACTTATACCCTATAGCATATAATAAATTAGACTGTTATTACTCGAGCTAAATTCTCAGCAAATTCGGGAGACAAAGCATCATTTGGGACAAATATCTTAGGTGTTGGGGTCCAACCCTCGGCAAGGTTATTTGTATTTGAAGCTCGAATATTTCAAATTAGATCGTACATTACATTTGCACATGATAATAATCGAATTTGTATGTTCAAAGCTTTTCGACCTTTGCTAACACTATCAAGTCTCATTGACTGTTTATAATCAAACCAAGAGTGACACTAACGGAGCAGATAGTGGCCTTGGACCCCATTAAATGAGAAAAATGCTATATTTTTCTTGGATCCAATGGCAGCATTATTCAAGTCGTGGAAAATGGTGCAAGACTTGACTTTAACTTGCCAATTTATTCACACAAGGACTAATTTGGTAGGGCATTTATTTCTTCAGTCCTCGAAGGAAACTACTTGGAAATTTCTCAATTTCCACCAAGGACTTCATCTAATTTCATACGAAAAATTTAGAACCAGTGCTAAATAAAAACAATTATTTATGGTTCAAATTTGCATATTATTCAAGCTGTTAATTAAGGTGATGACAATTTCATCCCAAAAAATAAGAACATGTTCAAATTATTCTAAGAAGTAAATCTGTTGGAAGAGCTTTGCCTTTAATGCTTTTAGTCCTATAGAAATAAGTTTCAAGTTCAATGTGACTTTGGGAATAATTAAGTTTATGCACACAAAAAGATAATGAAAAATAATGGAAAAAGATTATTCTTGTTGATAATGATTTGGAAAATAATGTAAAAATAATGATGATTTGGAGAAGCAGAAATGAATAGGTTAGTTCTGAATCGAGTCAACATGGGTTTTAAAATTTTCATTTGATTCAAATTAATTTCAGGTTCAGAGTATTTGAGTTTGGATCTTTTGAGGGTTGGTTGATTTTGTTGAGAAAAATTTGCCAAGTGTTATCTGTCAGGAACCTATGGGTCCCTCAACATGTTATCTGTATTCTTTTAAATATTAATGTGGGTTTTTAAGTAGCTCAGGTTAAGCTAAGCTTGGCTTAATTTTTTTTTTTTTTGAAATTAGCCATCAACTTCACTAGCCAGGCGTGAAAGCCGTTGAAGGGGAGGGTTTAAGTAAAAATATAAGCTTGAAAAATGAGTTTGAATAAAAAAAATAATGCCTGATTTCTAAATAGATCGGGCCTTGAGTAAAAAAAATTTCTTGGCCTTAGGAGGGTTTTTTTACTATTTTGCCACTGCTTTTTCATTATTTTGCTATCACTTTACTATTATATTGCTATTATTTTATTAATAATTTTGCTACTATTTTAGAGATATTTGCTTGCTAAGTTACACTTATTTAGTGTTATTTAAGTTTATAAATTTTTTAATTTGTTTTCCATTGGTTGAGAAATATTTATTTTAATGTTTTTAATGTGTTTGATTTATTGTTTGTATAAAAAATATAAAAAAAACTAATACGGGCTAGCCGAGTCCACTCGGGTTTTAACTTTTCTATCCGAGCCAGCCTTGGACAAAATTTTAGGCTTAGTTTTTAGGCCGGGCCAGACTCAAATCTAGAAAATAGGCCTAAAATTTTTACTTAATCAAACTCAAATCCGACCCGACCCATAGACGACTCTATCCTGACATGGCTCAACATAGTTTCAAACATTAAGTATTAACCCCCTCTTAAAGCGGGCTAGTGACTGGTAAGTGATAATTGATAATCTTGGGCACTTTGGGCCAGTGGCCACATCGCTATTATTAAAATTAAGGGTAAATTACATTTAATGTCATTAAATTAAAATATTAGTAAGTTTATATTTTACTTATTCAATTATAAAAAGTTAGAAAATTAATAATAATAAATTTTCATTTAAGTCACTAATTTATTAAAATCACTATTGTTTGGCATTCTTTATTTACACTACAATTTAAGTTAGAAAGCTTTCTTCATTTTCTTTTACAATTTAGTTTTTTCATAAAATAGTTTAAACGTCACAAATTTACGAATCAAAATTTAAATAATTTTCTTTTCTGATTTTGACATTGACCGTTAGAACGACTTGGACTTAAGGTATGTTGTTCTACTCGTCGATGTGTATTGATCCATCGTACTAATCATCGAATAGTTATTTGGAACTCGCTAGTTGAACATTTAAAAAAAATATTAACAGCCTAATGACTTAAATAAAAATATTCGAATAATTTATTAACTATTTTTGTAACTTTTTTAAGCTTAACTAATATTTTAATGAATTTAAGTTGGGCACTATTAAAAATAAAGGGGTCAAATTATAATTAATCAAAAACATGAGTTGAAATTGAGAAATTAACTCAAAGTTCAAAAATTTCCTCTTAATTTCAGCAATGAAAGCTTGTTTCCCTTCCCTGCTTGTCGTCTTCGGCCCAGCTTTGTATTTTATTTCCCTCTTCACTGTTCTTTTTTTTTAGCTGAAAACCAAAACAACATCATAGGAAATTCAGGAACCAAAGAAATAAAATAATTTAGATTTTTTTTTTGGAGTGAATAAATTGATAATGGGAAATGAATCTCGGAGATTGCTTCTTCTATTGATTTTTCTCTTGACGGTTCAACTCCGAGTTATCTCAGTCATTGGGATCTGTGAACACAGCTTCAATGACGGCAACAAGTTATACAACTTTAGCTTGGCTTCTCCTTTGCCTAAATTCCCTCATGGCATTCTCAGCGAAGACGGGTAACTCACTAATTCCCTCTTTCTCTTAGGTTTTAGCTTTTTCCTTTTATTGCCTGATCTGAATGTCTCTCATTTCTATTAAAATTACTTTGTTTTAATTGAATTTTAGTGTAAAATGCTCTGTTATATGTACATACATTTATATTGTTCGTTTTTAGTGTACGAGGTTGTTGAAAATTTTGGTAATTTCCCCTTTTATGCGTATATTATACTAATTTAGAATATTTTGAATTTAATTGTTTGGTGCAATTTGGTATAATTAACTTCATCAAAGAGTGAAATTTCTATGGTTTTTAAACAAGTTTGATTTTGTATTTGTTATGAGATTAAAAAGAAACTTTGGTGCTGGCTACTGTTGCATCCAATCATTGTTGATAAGGATACTTGTTTGAAGACGAAGTGATAAAGGAATTGGTTTGAATTGAAGAGAGTTCCTCTTGGTTTAGTAGAACTTTAGACCTGTTTGAATAATGAAATTGGGTTAAATTGCAGATTATCTTAGTTTGATTGGAAGCTATCATATCTTGATTGGGTCAGCTTCCATTTTTATTGAAATATGTTTTATTTCGTGTAACTATGTGTTAGGTTTTATAAAGTGGCGGGGAATGAGACTGTGCTTTGGTTTCAGGTTGGCTCCATCAGGTTACACTTTATTACTTTTGTTTAAGTAGCACTGTTTTTCTCCTTTTGAGTATGAACTTCTTATGTGGAATCTGATGTGGTTAATTAAACAACTGAAGTATGCTTTTAAATTCTTGTTGATTGTTTAAACTCGAGAACATTTGTGCGTTTTAATTAGAGAACTTGTAACTATTGAGCAGAGGCAATAAGTTGTTACTGATCTTTGTTCGAGGGTCTTTTACAAGCTGAGTATAGGATGTTTTACCTTATAAATTTAACTTATTCTCTTATTGGCTTTCTTTTCATTGACTTACTGGAGCAGCTTTGTGGTGGAATGCTTTTTAACCATGATCCACCTAGATGTGCTCAGTGCTCGGTAATTACTTCATTAATTTTATCAGAGTTTTATTGTTTACATTCTGATCGTGGAAGGATCCAGAATAACGATGGTGGTAATTATTTATTTGATTGTCTTATGATATTTTAGGAATGTGGAGGTCCATCACGCTGTGGAACGGAATGTAGTGCGTTAGCGGCTAGAAATGCTGGAGGTAAGCATTTTTTGCTGATTTTCTTGCATCTAGTTAGCAGATTCTTTGTTACTAGTGGCCCATCACTCTCTGTTTAGGCATTGTCACTTAATATTATCTTTTCTAAACCGTAACCTATAAGAGTCTAATAAAAAACGGTGCTAAAAATGTGTGATTTTGTTTCTCTTTGGAGTGGATTGCTGCTTAACATTTGGATTACTTGAAATCTACAATATTCTTTTATATATGCGTTATTGACAACATGGTAGAAACTTCATATTCATGTAGGATACCAAAGATTTTCCTGCCTTGCTAACAAATTCAGTATGTTAAATTGTCTAATTCTAATTGAATCTCTGTGGTTCATGTAGGTTATCACGTATGTTCTACTCTTGGACATGCTTCAAGTACAAATGTTAGCATCCTTGGTAAGTCAAAGATACCTTTTAGGTAAAAGTATCATGGGGGCCCCTATACTAGAAGTTGGATTGCATTTTGGCCCCTCTACTTACAAATTGGGCAAATCAGTTTCCATACATTAGATCAAAGAACAAACTGGTCCTTCTGATGAAAATTTCATCTATTTTTACTATTAAAAACTGGTTTATGTGCATCAGCATGAGTTATACATGACATGCCATGTGTATCTGGTTATTCTATCAGCCACACCAGTTTCTAACAGTACAAAAGGATGCGATTTTTAACAGAAAGGACCAATTTTCTCTTTGATCTAATGTTCAGAGATGAATTTGCTCCTTTTTTGAGTTGAGGGGGCAAAATGCAATCTGGCTCTTATGGTACTTTTACCATACCTTTTATTTTGTAGGTGTCTTTCAATTGTGTCCAGGCCTTAGTAAATAAAATTAACACTCTAACTTAGCCTCAAAATGGAAATTCTTTCACTTTCCATAGTGCTGTGCTATTAGGAGGCAGTCGATTTCATGCTTATTTGTATGAATGCAGTTTGGTAATACTGACTTCTCTATCACCTTTTACATGACAGACAAGCAGAACCCTTTCAAAGGTGTCATCGTTAGAATGTCAAGCAGTGGAAAAGATCCCAGTTGTTCGCTCTCGGTCTCAATCATTTGTGATTCAAATGGAGCTCAAGTAAGATCGTTTACCACAATGTTTATGCTGAATTTGATCAAATAGAAATTCTCTAGAGTTGCAAATACCTGTATTATGACATATATCTATACATCATTCTGTTTTTAACAGGGGCCAGATTCAGTGGAGAAACTGGGGACTTGTGATTATGTAAGTTTCTAGCAAACTTAGTTTCTGATATACTTGATGATATTTTTAACCAAACATCATGTATGTGGTGAGTATGTATATGCTTGAATATAGATGCACATGCATTACATCGTGTCCAAGAAGTGCAGTTTTGTGATATATTATTCTATAACCAGTCATTTTAAATTCTTTTGCAAATGTTACTTTATATAATAATTTGGCTATTGGTAAAAGTATTATGGAGGCCCTTGTACTAGGAGTCAGATTGCATTTTGGTCACTCTACTCAAAAAATGGGCAAATCAGTTCCTGTACATTAGATCAAAGAGCAAACTGGTTATTTTGTTAAAAATTGTATCCATTTTTACTGTTAAAAATTGGTCTTTGTATATAAGCATGAGGTATACGTGACACGCCACTTGTCACTATCTGGTTATTCTGTCAGTAATGTTGGTTTTTAACAGTACAAAAAAATGATAATTAACAAAAAGGATCAATTTGTTTTTTGATAAAATGATAATTAACAAAAAGGATCAATTTGTTTTTTGATATACTGTACAGGGATCAATTTGCCCTTTTTTTGAGTAGAGGTAGAGGGGTCAAAATGCAATCTGACTCCTAGTACAAGGGCCTCCATAGTACTTTGACCCTGGTTGTCCCCTATTTCATTTGACCACTACTCTAGAAATAATGGGGAAGGGAAGAAAGGACGAGTGAGTGTCGTCCAATGCATTTTCAGAAATATGAGCAGAGGGTTCTAGGCTTCTAGCTTTATGTTTGGGCTGAGGATTATAGCTTTTACCATAAATGGTGGTTTTCATCCATCCAACCGATTGACTGTCTCAATGTTGTGGTTTTGAATTCAGATTGGAACACTTAGGTTCTCTTTTTCCTAGTTATGGTAAGGTTATTCGTGTTTAAGCTCAAGTTGCCTACGAATAATTGAGGTTTAGTCTACAAAAAGGTGTCTCTTATCAACCTGTCTGGCCAAAGAAAATTTTTTGTAGTATGGCAAAGATAGAATAAAGGAATATAGTTTCCATTTGAGAAAGATGAGGATGCTTACTTTTTCTCGAGTTCGGGAATACTTAGTTATCAGAGTACAAATCTCTATGTCTGAAAGACTTTCAATAGAGAGCACGATATCTATTATATTGATAA
Organism: Gossypium hirsutum; assembly: GCF_007990345.1. Taxonomy (NCBI): domain Eukaryota; kingdom Viridiplantae; phylum Streptophyta; class Magnoliopsida; order Malvales; family Malvaceae; genus Gossypium; species Gossypium hirsutum. Next base: position 117,502,354 of record NC_053433.1, on the reverse strand, counting down.
CTTTTCTGTTTCCTCGCATTTGACAAATGGTTTATTTGTCATCTCTGGTGTTTCAAGTTTGTTTCCTTACTTTTGATAGGCTACAACGCTGCGGCATCCTTCTGGTTGTGCAACAATCATATCCATTGGTGGGAAAGGGTTTGGCTGGTTTGGCACCTTGCTAATCATGTAAGGTTTTTACTTCTTCAATAATAATAAGGTATAATGATAAATTTAGCTCTACATCTTTTGTCAAATTGGCTCTTATTTTTTTTGAGCTAAATTTGGTCATTAACATATATGTAGATTGCCATGCGAGTTGTGTTTAAAATTTTAATGTTTTAGTCCGAATTCCCATTAAAAAAACGACAATTCAACTTTTTTTGAAAGGTTGATAGTCAAATTCACTTTTTTTTAAAAGTCTATGGCCAAATTTAGCTCAAAGAAAGAATAAGAGCCAAATTGACAAAAGATGTAAACACTGAGGGCTAAACTTATCATTATGCCTAATAATAATCGACAACAGTTTTAGCTCTAAAAGAGTCTCTTGGTTGACTTCTCTCTCTCTCTCTCACTCTCTCTCTTTTGTAGTATCATATGCCTCTTTGGAGCCTATCTGCTTGCTGGTACAGTTTATCGATATTTTTTCTTTGGAGTTCACGGTATAGAAGTAAGTTTTTAGTGCTTGCTCTTAAAATTCTCTGTTTGTTCTATGCAAAAGTCGGTACTTGGTACTTTGTCTTGCCTCGATCGACTCACCATTTTCCTAACTTCTGTTATATCCTTGCTCTACTTTCTTCAGGCAGTTCCAAACTTGGATTTGTGGGCCAGCTTACCACATAGAACTCAGGTACCTCTCATTATTCGCTATTTTCAACCGCACAAGCAATAAAAACGAGCCAAGCCAAAACCCACTAGTCTTACAATCGTACATGTTATCATTCTTGCAGATATTTTTCTCCTCTTTGGTACGACAGTTTAGTGGACCTTCAACCAGTCACAGAAACTCCTATTCGCCAGTCAATTCTTGAGCACTTGCAATTTTGGTTCCGCGTTCATAGGATGTAAACCAGCTTTGAGATCGCTTGGTCAGGAACCCTTTGTTCCCAGTAAGTTCCAAACTGCTAATATGATTGCACAGGGAATCGGTTTTCCGATGATACGCCTCTTGTTAATTGAAGTTGACGATTTTTTCCAGTGTTGAAAGAGTAGTTTACTCGGAGAACAACTAACTAATAGTAGAATCTTCATTCCCTTTGTTCTTACTAGGGATAGTTATACATTTAAATTGATAAGAGGGTACAATGTTAAATTTGCTTGAATTGTTAAAACCTAATTCAATGACTGTTGCATTTAGAAAATTGTTATTTTTTCGTGTTTTAAGTAATTCCTTGTTTCGGTAATTCACGAATTTACAGGTTTCATTTTGTTACATAATTTTTTTTTACTCCTATCATGAGTTTGCCATAATCTAGGAATTTTAATTTTTGGCTTAAATGCAAAATTGGATATTATAATTTTGATATTGAGTAAATTGGCCTCTCTAAAAAAAATTGAAACAATTTAATCATTGTCAATTTCGAATGTGAGCAATTAAGGACAACTAATCATAGCATCAATGTTTTTTTTAATTATTATTATCAATTTTACATAAATTTGATTGGTATAATAATAAATTTAACTTTCATAATTTACATATTGTATTAGTTTGGTAATGATTTAACAAATTTGGCTTACAATATTTTTGTAAATGTGTAAATGCTAAAGTTAAATATATTGAATTTTTTAAAATCAAGATCAAATTAACAAAATATGTAAACATTGAGGATTAAATTTGTTATTATATCAAACTTATGTACCATTGATAAAAGACATTAATGCTCTAATTAATTGTCATTAATTACTCACTTTTAAAATTTACAGGGATTAAATTGATCCAATTTTTTTAAGAGATTAATTTTCTCATTTTCAAAATTGAGAGAAAATATATTTTAAGGTCAAGTGTTTAAATTTTTTTTTCTTTTCTATCAAAATGATACTTAAACTATTAATTTAGTCTCGTCTTACCCTAAACATGACCTCGGCCAGTCCAATAAAAATAGGATATGTGGTCCCAAAAATGTTACTAAAGAAGATTAAATACCTAACTGGAAAAACGAAAATTGTACAGTTAAGCAGAAAACGAATTGCAATCAAATACATCTATTTAATGGAAAAGGGTTAACCTCTAAAGTTGTGAAGTCTCTTTCTCCATTATCACGTATCCATTACAGCGAGGTTAGTATCTAAATTTTTGTGTTCTGTAGGCCCATTAAAGGTGTAGACATTGGTCACAGATTTTAAAGTTGTTTCATACTCAAGATGAGAATTGAACTCTTGACCATTAATTAAGGTAAGAGAGACATTTACTATTTCACTTAACCTCTATAACTACTACTTTGGTAAATTTTAAAATCTCAATTTGTGTAACACGAGCTCCTTTAAAATGCCTCTCTCCCCATATAAGAAAATTGAATGCATTTTATGCTAATTTCATAATAAAAGTAAGCAAAGATTGAGAATACCCTTACATTCTTTGCATGACCAGCTTTTATCTCCACTTTCTGCAACCTGCCAAAATAAATTTTCTTAAAAGGGTTAACATATATATAGAGGTGGTAATTTATAGGTACTTACTCTTTAAAATATTTTTGGACTTAATTGATAAGTCCATTTGGTACTTTTCTAGACATCTGATTGACACTGTTAAAATACACTGACGTGACGTTGATAATCAATAGCATTGTGACATATAGTAGCCTCACATTTTGACAAGGGGCAAAAATAAAAAATTATAAATTCCGATTTTTTGTTTTTTTACTACGTATCAAAATGTGAGACTATCACATGTCAATATACTATTGGTCATTACTGTCACATCAACGTATTTTAATAGTATTAGCCAGGTACCTAAAGAAAGTACCAAGTTAGCTTATAGTTTTCAAGTTTAAATACCAAATAAATAAATAATTTAGGTACCAAATAGGTACAAATTATCAAATTCAAATATAGATTATTTTGAATTTGGAATCATTTAATAAATAATAATTAGATTTGTCAGTTTTGGGTTAAACTCGACAGGTCATTTTAAATAATTTGAGCTCGAATTCGGTTTAATCTAATTTGATTATAAAGAGTCAAAAATTTGATTCCGAATTGACTCAAATGTAAATTAACTCAAATATGAAACTAAATTGAATCTTAAATGAATCAAACAAGTAATTTGAAGTGATTTGAACCTAAAGTTAATATAATTCAAAATGATTTGACCAACAACTTAAACCTCAAATTTGAATGACCCAAATTTAGAAAAAGTCAAGATTTAAAAGGATTCGAACTTAAAATTGACTCAAACCGAAACGACTTAGAAATTTAATAATTTGAATTAACTACATCTAGAGTGACTTGATCTCTCCAATTGATAGTATGAGAATTCATAACTTTTTGTACAATTAAAATTTTAAAAAATCCACTTATTGTCTCTCTCTCTCTCTATATATATATTTGGGGTATGGTCAATGTATCTTTTATGTTCATTTTATGGTCTATGAAGATTAAGATTAATCTTTCTGAGGTTCTTTGTGGCCTCTCTCAACAATATTATTTCCAAAGTTCGAACCCAAAATTTTCATTGAGAGTGTAATGTGTTTTACCATTGTTTAACTGTTGAAATTTTTACATTAAAATAAATAGTTCAAAAAAATTTAATTTACCCCAAACGTGACTAACATAATATGCAAGAACATGAAATACAACAATTAAATTATTAAAATATTAATCGTACAAAAAATTATAAAAATCTTCTCTTTTATAAAGTGTTTTTCTCCATATGAATATGGAATATGTTGTAGTTGATACATCCCAATTGGGTTGCTGATCATATCAATTGGATGACACCTTAAACACCTATTTTCTTGTTGAGGATTAGAGTAAGAAAAAGAAAAACATTTAAAACCAACAAAGTAGAAGTTGAAATGTTACCAAATCTTCACCTAAATCCCTTAATTAATTAAAGCAACCCTATTTTAATACATCCTCAATGATGAAACTACTTTTAAGGATAAATATCAAAATCATATATGAACTTTGATTCAATGTATAATATCATATATAAATTTTAATTTTGTGTAATTTTATACATAAAATTTTAATCTGATTCAATTTCCACAAACAATTATATTAATCCAATATGAAATTAAATGTATGTATTCATTTATTTAAATATGTACAATTAATTAAATCAAAATTTTTTATATACATATATATGAACCATAATTCAAGTTTTATGTGTATAATTGCACAAATTCAAAATTTATATATATCAAATTACATATTAAACTAAAATTCATTTATGATTTTACTATTTATCCCACTTTTTTACCCTTCAAGTCATTGTAATAATGGGTGCATCTATGTTGAAAGAATACTAATTAGGCTTAAAAACAAAGATAAATATTATTGACTTTCCTTGCACTACTAGTTAGTGTTGAAAGAATATCAAATACATATTGGATTAAAAATCAATGAATTATTAAATTAGATGAATATCAAAAATCGATTTTTTTTAACTCGTACGAAAATTGATCATATTTGCTTTTTTTGACACAATGTCTACAACTATTCATAGTCCCTCTCCAACCTATAAATAGAGAGATGATAAGTTTCAGCACACTCGAACCTACGTCTTCCTGCATTGACAACAATACCTATATCAATTGAATTAAGACTCGATCGATCAAAAATTCTTATTCTACAAGATCTATAATCAAAAATTGAGTTGAGTTGAAGCAAAGGCAAGTTGTCTTTACAACAGAAATTGGATCACTTTTTCCTGTTAGCAAATTGATCCCCAACCTAATCACCATTTAATTAATGTTAATCCAAAAATTATTCACCTAAATTAAATTGTTACAAAACAATAAAGTAAAGAAAACCCCCAAAATCCCAACCTCACATGTCAGAAAGTGGCGAACAAACAGAAAGATATGACCTGGTGATCATATGCAACCAATCATTTTGTTTTATTTTATTTTACAAAAGGGTTAAATTCTGATTTCAGTCCCTCAACTGTGCTCAAATTTGAAATTTAGTGTTTTTATTTTGATTCAACATAATTGAACCTTTTGATTTCACAATGTATTAGTTCAAATAGTTAATATTATTAGTGAGATGATGCTTTTAGAATTGGTGCTTCATTGGAGGTGACACTTGCTATATGCAGCCATAATTCGATATTTTATAAAATTATAAAGACCAAATCATGTCAAATTAAAGAGATTTATGTAAGGATTATGGGGTTGGGATCGAAATAGGCACGTAAGAAGGTGACACTTGCTATATGTAACCATAGTCTAATCATTTAGCCAGTTGATATCAAAATGAATCATAATAGAGGGATCAAAAATGGAATTTAGCCTTTTATAAAATTATATAATTTCACTTTCTCACCACACCTACATCACATTAATAAAAGCATTCAACACTTTTCCATGGTATCCAAATACATTAATTATTCATGAACAAACTTCCACAAACAATCAAAACCAAAGAAAAGTTTCTCTGTTCTTCTTTTTCTTTTAAAGAACAAAAATGAAGGCTCCACTTTCTTCATCAACATCATCATCCTCTGGTATTCTTAGAAGGTCTCGTCTCTCAACTTACTTATACATTTTATTAGCTTTCATTGTTTTCATTGCTATCATCCATGGAGAATACTCCATCGCCAATTTTGGCCGAGTTGACCCAATAATCCCCAGCCCAGTTATCTCCACCACACCAGGTGAGTTCATCTTATACTTGACTCAGTCAGTCCAACTCAAACTCAAAAGTCGAGCTCTCTTTGTTTTTTTGGCTGATTTTTCTTTGTGGGGTTAGTGAAGAAAAGGGAGAAGTTGGTGGTGCAGCTGCCGTCATTTGCGGTGGAGGAAAGTGAAGAAGGATGTGATATATTCAGTGGGAAGTGGGTCAAGGACGAGTTGACTCGGCCTCACTATGATGAATCGGAGTGTCCATACATCCAGCCACAATTAACGTGTAGAACACATGGGAGACCGGATACTGAGTATCAGAAATGGAGATGGCAACCCCATGGCTGTGATCTTCCTAGGTAGGTATAATTCCACAGAAAGCCCCTTTAGTTTATTTTTCTATTTTTTTGGTTGATAATTTAAAGCCTCTGAATTTTTTTTTCTTCTTCTTGTGTTTGTTCTCATTGTTTTGTCGACTGATAGAAAAATTGTCCGAATTCATAAACGAACTTTGTCTTGTTCTTTTTGGGTTTTTAGTTGAATTCTTGAAGGGTTTTTAATTATAGGTTTAATTTTGTTATTGATCCTTCTAGTATGCATGTTTCAGTTTTACATCCTTTAACTATTAAGACTAACCGATATTATAAAAAGTAAAAAAAAATAAACTAAATTAAATTAAAAAACTGAATTTCTATAATAAAATTGAATTAAAGCCTAGGGTTAAAATATAATTTGCAATTTTCAATTAAATAATTTTAATTTTCTATGAAATAAATTTAAAATGTGATTAAAAATAGTGATGTTGTTGTTTTCTTGGTAGGCTTGACTTGACTTAGTAAAATTAGAGCTATAAATTAAGGTTTATCTTATAAATAAGTCCCTAAATTATGTCAAAATTTTCATTTTGGTATCTAAATTTTTTAAGTAAAACGAAAGATGAATTTGGGTAGTAAATTGAAGTAATTACGAATTAGTGGGGTTAAATTCTAGGGCCGGCGGTTCAGGGTGCGTGATTGTACACACGTGCCGAACCGGATGGGTCATATGGCCATAGGAATAAGCAAAAGTTGTCGGTGAGGTGTTGGTAGGAAATATTAAGAAAGTGGGACCCATTTTCTTTCATTATTTCCACGTGTCGCTTGATGTGGTGGCTTGTAATATTGTCATTCTGCCACGTGGGATCAATCAGGTGTTGAGTTGGGAACACGTGCAAGCAGGTGCAAGCAAGTCTAGGGACCTGTTCCCATGGGTCAGATCCTGGTCTGGTTTTAAAAAAAGGAATATTTTATTTTTATTTTCTGATTAGTAAATTCATTTTACTGTTCTCAAGTTTTTAAAATATTAAAAAATTATTTTTATATTTTATAATTAATTTGAATAATAAATATTTTTTATGATTTAATTTGAATTCAAATCACGATTGATGAGTGGTTGCTCGAATCTCAACCTATAAATAAATCTATAAATAAATCTATTAATCGATTAGTTGCATAAAAAAATTTAAAATATTAAATTTATTTAATTATTAGTTGCGGTTGAGTCTTAGTTCGATTAACATAAGCATTATTGTACATGTAGGAGGATGTGGGTTCGAATGCACTGAAACACATTATCTTCCTATAAGTAATTTTAGGCATTGTGTAAAAAAAATAGATATATTTTGATTATCAATACATACATTTATTGTAGTAACTTGTGCGTATTAATTATAATTGTATAGTTTATTTAGCATGAAAATAAATTTAATTATGATAGTAGATTTTGATGATTAACAGATTCAATGCCACATTGATGCTAGAGAGCCTAAGGGGGAAGAGAATGATGTTTGTGGGTGACTCATTGAACCGTGGTCAATATGTATCAATGGTTTGCCTCATTCATAGGCTCATTCCCGAGGATAAAAAATCCATGGAAACATACAATAATGACGCCCTCACTGTTTTTCGAGTCAAGGTAAATTCGAAGTTAAAGTGATTTGAACTTATAATGATTTGAATGAAAACTTCAAACTTGAATTGATTGAACTTGGAATGATTGGAACCTGAAATAACTAGAACTTAAAATTGACTCAAACTTGAAAAGACTTGAATCTATAACGAGTAAGGAAAAACCAAGACTTAGATCCAAATAAACCGAACCCGAAATGACTTGAATCTAAAAAGGAAAAATTTGAACTTGACACAATCTCAAAATGATTCATACAAGCTTCAAAACTTGAATGAAAAATTCAAACCCCAAGCTCGAAATGATTTCAGTCTGAAATTAATTGAATAATGACCTAACTGAAAAAACTCAACTCTCAAAATCGAGTAAACTAAATTTGAAATAGATACAAATCTAAAATGATCGAAACCCGAAATTGATCTAAACTGAACTAAAATGACTCTAAAATTTTAAATTTTGAATTAATCCAACTTAAAATCAATCCAACTCATAGTGCATGGTTAATTAATATGCGTTTTTCTTGTGTAGGATTACAATGCCACAATAGAATTCTATTGGGCTCCATTTCTTCTAGAATCCAACTCGGATAATGCTGTAGTTCATAGAATATCCGATAGGATAGTGAGGAAAGGCTCGATGAATAAGCATGGCAGGCATTGGAAGGGTGTCGACATTTTGGTTTTCAATACGTACTTGTGGTGGGTGACTGGCCAAGACATGAAGATCTTGTATGTCTCATTTCAATCGCAACTGTTTTTTTTCTTAATTTTTGTCTTTTAGGGGAAAACATATATGTGTTTGTGTGCTTAATTGTGATGATTTGTATGTGTGTTTTATTCTGACAGGAAAGGGTCATTCAAGGATGTTGAGAAAGAAATAATGCAGATCTCAACTGAGGATGCTTATCGTATGGCAATGAAGAGCTTGTTGAGATGGGTGACCAGAAATTTGGATCGTGAGAAGACTAGGGTGTTCTTCACCAGCATGTCTCCTACTCATTCAAAGTGAGTATAAATTAAATTTGGTCTAAATTCGGAAATCTAAATTGATAAATTGAATCATACGAGTTTGATCTAGTTCAATTTGATTACAAGTAAGTCTAACAACTTAGCTAGACCTGTGCAATCCAAACCGAGAAATGACATGAACCTGAAATGGTCTAAACAAATAATTCAAGAAAGCTCAAACTCGAGTGTTAAACCCAACTGATAAAACTTAAAACGACCGAATCCAAGATAGCTTGAACTTGAAATGATCCTAAATTGATCCGACCTCTAATCAACCCGACTGGCCAATTGATAGGTCTATTCGTAGTTATAGTTTATTATTACTATTTGGATTAATTGGCCTTAAACTTTAAAACATTCTAATTAAATCCTCAAATTATTAGTATTTTATCAACCAAGTCCTTTCTATAGTGTTGTCAATTAGCCTAGATGTTAAATGCTAGCTCAAATTTGAGATGGCATATACTTAACATACATGGATCAAACTGTAAATTTATTTGTATCTATTGAATGAACAACCTAAGTATGACCTGTTAAGAAAAAAGAAAAGAAAAGAAATGATCCTCTTAAATTTTATTGACATTGTATGTTCTTTAACACAAATGATTTATGTTTTTTATGCGTTAGGCACACACGTATTTACGATTTGATTCACTTGTGTTTCATGTTAGATCCAAAGTGGCATTTAATGTCTAAATTGATGGCTAGGCTTACAGAAGGATTTGTTTGATACAATAGTGATGTTTTTGGAACTTAAATTAAAATGTTCTGAAATTTAGAGATAAATTTAGAATTTAGGTGATGGTTTGAGACTAGTAGATAGAAAATTTACACTACACATATATTGGCAGGGGCAACTGGGGAGGTGAGGCTGGTGAGAACTGTTACAATCAAACAACACCAATTGTAGACCCAAATTATTGGGGTTCTGATAGCAGGAAAAGCATAATGAAAGTGATTGGGGAAGAATTCAGTAAATCCGAATTCCCCATCACGTTTCTTAACATCACACAACTCTCGAGTTACCGCAAAGATGCGCACACCTCGATTTACAAGAAACAATGGAATCCATTGACGACAGAGCAACTAGCCAACCCGGCTAGCTATGCAGATTGCATCCATTGGTGTTTGCCGGGACTTCAAGATACTTGGAATGAGCTTCTCTTTGCCAAGCTTTTCCATCCTGATTTAATCTAATTTCCATTCATGACTTTATATATATCAAATTAATATTCTTTTACAATTTGGTTTTTGGTTATACCCACATGCATACTACTGCCATTGATACAAGGTTTTGGTGCTTGAGGTGGTAACATTTGATCAACAAAATAGATGAAAAAGAAGAGCTTTTGTAAGATAATAATAGAGGCCCAATTCTCCAAAGTGTATTGATATATGTATAAATATATATATAGATATACTCACGAGATATGAAAAAAATTATATAATAAATATATTTATAAAAGTTGTAATCGATTCAAAGGACCTGTGATTGGAGAAGATATTTTTTTAAATTGAAGTTTTTATATTAGGAATTAGATTGTATTTTGTTTTAATTATTTAAAAAACGAGTAAATTAGTTCTTATATGTTAAATTAAAGAGCAGTCTTTTTTGATAAATTTTTTATCCATTTTTATTGTTAAATACTGACGTGATTGACGCAATAACAAAACGGTTATATGTAGCATGCCATGTGCACCAAATGTTGACGTACGTGAACTCATTTTTAACAATAAATTTGGATAGATTTATTTTTGATCTACCTACATAGATTAAATTATTCACTTTTTAAGTAGAGGAGTTAAATGCAACCCAAAAACTTTCCTCTTAAGTTTCTCTAATACATGTAATTTTTATCAATTCCATAACAGGCCAAAGGACCTTCATTGTTCTCCTTTTGGGGATACTTTCTTCTCGGTCTAAGAGATGGATCGGCGTGCCTCATTGAAAAATTTTCATTTAGGTCTTTATAATTTATAAAATTTTAAATTAATAAAATTACACTTTGCTCCCTTCAAAAATGACAAAAATTTAATTTAATCCTCTAAAACTTAAAAAAATATAGGTTATTAAAATGGTGAAATTATATTTTTACTACAAAAAATAAATAATTTAATTCCGACCCCCTAAAAAAATTTCAGACTTCGCCCTGCTCAATCTGTAAATTAATAAAAAAAATTATAAACACAATATACATCCTATGTTTCTTAATTTTAAGAAATTCTTCATTTATTTAATTGATTACCCCTAAAATATTTGTGGTTAAAAATTAACAATTTTCCTTTTCAGAAATACTATCCACATGATTCTGTGTTGAAAGGTGATATTGACACTAATAATGTTGAAATATTAGTGACAATTAAATAAATATATTTATAAAAAATTATATAAAAAATAACATGAAATGATAAATTAAAAATATTTAAAATTATAATGTTTTAAGTTCAAATATATATTATTTTAATTTTTCTTATATAAAATATGTAAAATGATAAAAAAAATACCGTTAAAATAATATAATTTATTTTGTAAAACAATGATATTTTAGTCATTATTCAACTAAACTGGTACCCGATTAACTCGACGCCAATTCAGTCAATGGCTTAATATATAGAATTAATTTTTAATCTAAAATATTGATTTCAAGTCGTAATTGGCATTTAAGGTTAAATATGCTCTAACTCATTGTACTTTCTTTACATTTGGAGCTTAGTTTTTAGCTTTTGGATTTAAAAATACAAGTCTAATTGTTAATACCGTTAAGTTTTTTTGGTTAAATTCAAGTTCATTATAATGTCATTTTTTGTTACTTGATTACCAATTTGAGTAAATTTTTTTATTTCAAACTGTCACGCCAACGAATTTATCAAAAATTCTTAATAGTGTCACACAATTGGACTTAAATTTAGAAATATGAAAGTAGATAAACTAAAATTTTGAAAGTATAAGTAAAAAGACTAAATCTCAAATGTACGAATATATTATTAAATTTTGACATGAGATCAAATTTAGCTCCCAATGTTTACATTTTTATCAATTTAGCTCTTATTCTTTTTTTATATTTAAAAAAGAATAAATAATTTTTTTTAAAAGGAAATGATAACTAAAACATTAATTTTTAACGATGTTGCCATGATAATCTACATGTACTTCATGTTAACATAACATTATTTGTCTTTTATGCTACGTTGACAAATAACTTAAAAATTGTACAAACATTAAAAACTATAAAATGTAAAAAAATTATAAAAATTTAAAAAAAAAGCATGAAGTACACGTGGATTGCCATATGGACTCCCACGTTTAAAAATGTAACGTTTTAGTCAGTATTTTAAAACCATTCAACTTTTTTAACTGTTTTTAAAAGACTGTTTGCCAAATTTAACTAAAGAAAAAAAAAGATTAAATTGATAAAAAAAATATAAACATTGAGAATTAAATTTCACATTGTATATTAAATTTTTTTTGTATGTTTATCAAGTTGCAGACAACAAACCCACGTAGGAGGCCAACATCTGGTTTCCTAAGCAAATTCCATCTGTTTAAATTATGAGAAAATCACATGTATGTAAACAAGTGGCCAAAATGAACTTCTTTTTCTTCTTTTTATTGAGAGATCAAAGTATGCTTTTAAAATTTTTTTTCATCAAAGATAGTAAAATGTGAATGGGGGATAATTTTTTTTTTTGGAATAAAGGTATCTTATGCTCATTTTACAGTCTATAAATATTAATCCTTTTAGAATACATAGTTTTCCTCCTAAATAATGTCGGATTTAAAATTTGAACTTAAAAACGATGGATAATTTAGTTTTATCCTGTTCTTTAATATTGGAAAATTAAGCTACTAGTTAAGATGAAGTTATGTCAATAATTTAAATTAAAAATTTTAAATAGTTTAATGAACATTTTCTAACTTTTTGAAGTAATTTAATGGCATTGGGTATAATTTACTTTATATATGCATGTGAGAGATTCACTTATTTACTACTGTATTACAAGATCAATATTTTAACGATCTAACTGTTGAATTTATCAATATAATTGTAATTGTCATGCATGTAAATTTTCACAAACTGATCTGATATCTCTATTTGATATGCATGATCTATATGAATAAAATATAACGATTAAATCGATAGAATATTAATAGTATAAAAAAATACCAAAAGATATAAAACAACTTACCTCTCCTCTCTCTATATAAAATATACTTCTAGAATAATATAGGAAACCTACAACGTGGAAACATTAAAGGCCTCGTTGCCCACTTGCAATCCAACTTGCAAAACCTCGTCCCTTGCTCAACAACATATATATATATATATGTACCAGATGAATATATAAATAAAGAAAAGGGGGAGAATATATAATTAGAAAAAAGGGGCTAGGTTAACATCAACTTGCATGCTTTTCTCTATATAAAAGTCTTAATTAAGTTGCAATTTGCAAAGCAGCTGTTGATTCTTTGTCTCTTAGAAAACATCTGTATTGTTGATTTTAAGAATCCTATTAGGATTTTATTTACATAAACATTAATAAAAGATGGTTAAATTAATCCTATTAGTTTTATTGTTAAAGTTGTGTGATCCTAATTTTTTCTTTTATTAGATTTTGATTATAGTAGGATTGTTTAGTTCTTAAATAGATGTAATCGAGCTCCTCTTGTATTGGTGTGTTTTCAACTTAGTGAATTTTTTCTTCTCTGCTTGTAGTTTTCCCGATAAGGGTTTTTCACATAAAATCTATGTGTTCTTAATTTTCGTTTTTATTGCTTTCTGATCATTCTACTGCCATTATCGACGTTTATTATAACATTTATCAAATTCAAGAAGAGGCAATATATGGATTAAAATCTATTATTGTTCACTGCGTAAAATAAAAAATTAATAATATGAAATTTACTGGTAATATTTATAAAATTATACACGGTCAGAAACCCATTTTGTATGAACAAAAACCACTTTAGGACATCTTTTATATGAATAATTAGATTATAACACATTCATAGTGTGGGTAAAAATGAATTACGTAACATGATAAAAATGCTATCACGATAATATTTATTATTTTATAAAAAGAAATAATTTTTTGATAATTTTTTAAGATGGATGGTGATACTAATTCACTTAACCCTCTATATACAATAATGTATTCAACTCTCACCCTCTTTCTTCTAAACATGTTCTACACAACAAACTTCAAATAAAACCTATAAAAGCTATATATATACATATATATATAATCTCACATGCCATTCATTAAACCTGAATTATATAAGAATAATGTAGTCGTACGACATAAAACTATATAGTACAAGGTGGGTTAATTTATCTTAATTTCCATGGAGGAGAAAAAAAGGTACATTATGTACTAATATGGGTAAATTAGCAAATTGGAACCACATTCAATGCATATTGTTGTGATGTATTAATTATAAATTTAGTCAAATATATATATTTATGAAAGATAGGTAATTTATATAGAATTTACAAGGGAAATATACTCAATAATTGCATAGGGAAATGAAATGAAAATTAATTGTCATCATCCAAGCCAAAATTTCTTCATATATATGTATGTATGTATGTATGTCTGTATGTATGATTATATGTTGAAACAAAGAGAAATATGTTTTCTTTTTGTTGAATGATTATGGGGATGATGAATATTTTTCTTTTTTAGCCGAATTTGCGGCCATTTGAGCCAAAGATCGAAGGTTACAACTTACAATCATATCAACAAAAGTGCATGTATCTTCTTTAGTATTACCCGACGGTACATCAACGACGTACGACTCAACGGCAACCGTCCCTTTACCGTCTGTAGAAGCGTGTAAGGTGGTGACCGACTTATAATTTCTTAACCGATGATCGCCTCCAACCACGCTGAAGCTAAGCACGTGACGTTCATCATCAAGGATCTCAAGCCTCTCTGTGCTAGAAGCGGCGGGGAGGCCGGATATCACGTGGACTTCGCGGAGGGTTCCCACGTCACCGTCCCCGACTATAACGTGGCAACTCTTGACGAAATTTTTGTAAGCTTGAGGGTTATCGAATCTGCGAACCAAAGACCAAACCGTCTCGATCGGGGCTTCGATGGGTTGAACCACCGCGGAACAACATTGGTTCGGTCCACGGGTGTGTACGTGGTACAACGAGACCGCGTCAGGTAGGGAGACGCCGCATGGAAGAGGGGAACACCTTGTGAGTGTGGTGGTGGGTAAGGGTTGAGGTTGTTTGTGGTGGTGGTGGTGGTGGTGGCTGCTGCCGAGGGTGGTGGCGGTGGAGCGGTGGAGTTGCAAAGGGGAAGGCATGTTTTTCTTTTTTTGTGGTATGCTTGTGAGTTTGAGATATTTGAAAATTTAAAGGAAAATTTCCACTTTAGATTTTAAGGGTTTTATTTTATTTATTTATTTTCGGTATTCTCGTATGCAAATGTAACAGCTTACGCTGGACAACGCAAGTGGATGCCCAAGTTGTAGTTCCTTTGGGCTTTGTTAACATATATTTACCCTTTAATTTTATATAAACTACAAGATTGCCATTTCTTATTTATTTATTTTTATTACTTAATGTTGGGGTAAACTATATTGGCAGTCATCCAATTATTAGAATATTTCTTTTTTAGCCACTCCATTATGAAAATTTACAAAAAGTGGTCATCTAATTATTCGATTTCTTTTTTTTTTGGTAACCCGTCGTTAAATGACTAATGGAAAGTTGACATGGTAACTTTTAAAATTAGCATAATAACAATTTTAACTCTCAACATTTATACATTGTGAAAATTTAGTCTTGATTCTAAAAAAATGAATGTTGTGTAATTTTATCGTTTTGTAATTTTGCTTTTCTTTTTGACTCTTTCTGAAATTGTCTTTGCGTTTGATTCAATGGAAAAATGAACAACAACAAGAAGAAGAAGAAGAAATAAAATGACCCAAATTTTGAAAAATAGCCGATTCAATTTCTTGCAAATAAAAAAAATCCACTTCGTTAATTCAACCCAATTGTAAGTCTAATAGCTTTAAGAAAAATTAGTTTGTGCTTGGTTGGGTGGAAAAGTCGAAAGAAAATAAATTTTGAGTGTGCCTTGTTGGGCAGAAAAGTGAGAGGAAAGAAAATACGAGAGATGATCATTTTCCATCTTAATGCATAAAAATCAAATCTTCCAAATTGGAATGATAAGAGGAGAGAAAATGAAAGAGATGTGCATGTTTGTTCAAAATTATGCATTTTTCAAATGTTTTATTTTCTTTCATTACATTTTTAACCTCTACCAAGCACACCTATAGAAAGAAAATTTATGTTTTTCATCCTTCTAGTTTTCTATCATTTCATTTTTTTCATTCTTCCAATTTTCTTTCCACTCTACCAAGCAAAGCCCCAAACTTTGATTTACTTCATCAATGGCAACCGGCTCAAAGCTAACAAAAAATGAATTAAGTGTCATTGAGGAATATCAAGTTTTTAATCATTTGAAGTATAAGGAAAGCAATGTATTCCAGGATTGTCTAGTTTGAAAATAAACATATTTTTAAAAATACATTTTTATTTCTAACTTATACATTGTGTATTGAAATATATTTTCATGTAAAAAAAGATAAAATTAGATAATGTGTAAACATTGAGGGCTAATTTTATTCTTATGTCAATATTAAAGGCTGACACGTCATCTTTCTGTTACCCATTTAATGGCAAGTGACTAAAAAGGAAAAAAAATGAAATAGTCAGGTGACCATTTTATAATTTTTTATAGGTGAGCGATAAAAAATAAATACTTACTGATAGTTGGATGACTACAACTATAGTTTACCCTTGATATTAATACCAACTCCTTTTGAGTCGAGTTATAAAAACTCAATTTCTGTTCGATTAATTCTTAAATTGAGTCTTGTGAATGAACAAAATAGAAAGAGCTTCATTTCCTTTTGGGTCTTAATTATTTTATATAAACTATAACATTATCATCATTTTATTAATTAATTATTTTTAATAATTAATATTAATACCAGCCCCTTTTGGGTCAATTCTAAGAAGCTTGATATGCTTTCAGCAAGGTCTTGAGATTTGTATACAAAGAAAATAGAGGTCTAAAGTGCTTTGTCCCCCATTTAGGATCTAACCTAGGAACTTTACATTCAATTTTATTGATACAGTACTGAATTCTGAGTGTCTTGCACAAAAAAGAAGAAGTTAATAACATATGTGGATGAGTGGGTGTATATAAATATCCTAAGAGTAGAGATGTTTATAAGTTGGATTGGATCGGATCGAGTTTGGGTTAATCTTAAACATGGTGTAACTATTATACATAATTATTTAAGTTTGATTTGTTGTAAAATATGAGCCTTGGAGTCAAAATTAAATTTTAATTTTTAATAACTTATATTTTATAATTTTGAAAGGATTAAATCAAATTTTTATCCTTTTTAGGGGGCTACAGTGTACTTTTTCTTTACCAATTTAAAATTTTAAAAATTTTAAAAAGCATAAATGTAAAGTTTTCATTTTAGGGGACACCTGAACCTTTGTCAACCCCCTAAATATGCCATTGGCCTTAAATTTTATCTAAATCTATTCATATTTACAAATAACTAATTTAAACTTACTTACCCATATTATCTTTTATTTTAAATATATAATTATTTTATTTAACATTTAGTAATTATATATATTTTACTACCATTATACAATATTTTTTTATTAAGTTTCTAAACTTAAACAAGTTAATATGTTTTTGCTAATATTTACATTATAGTGTCGTATATTTAATTTTTCATATCATATAAATTAATAATATACATATATAAAAGAAAAAAATTTAGCATATTGTAAACTTGAAAATGGGTGGGGTCAAGCTAAGTTCGGGCTTTAAATATTGGAGTTTAAGTTTAATTCATATTCTAAACAGATTTTTTGCTTAATTTTTTTTTGTTTAAATCCTTTAAATTTTTGAACGAGCCTTTCAGCTTGGATAAATGACTTAGCCTTTGAACAAACCTAGTTACGAGATTTTAAAAGCCAGTTGATATTCTATAATTTAAATGTATATAGATGCATATTAAATTTATAATATTAATAATGTGAAATTATTAATTTAGCGTCTCTATTATGCTAAAATTCAGGATGTTGTTCCAATATTTTAATTTGATATGATTTGGTTTCTCTACGATAAAAGTACCACAAAACCTCCTGTACTATATATTGGATTGTATTTCAGCTCTTCTACTAAAAAAATAGACAAATTAGCCCATATACGTTAGATGACTGAGCAAAAAGGCCCATTCGTTACAATTTGATGTTTATATATAAGGTATAATAATAAATTTATCACTCAATTTTTATACATTTATTCAATTTGACCCCTTTTATTGGAAGTAAATTAGAAAATTTTGAAACTAATAAGGCTAAAGGGTCAAAAGGGCCTTAGTAACAAATTAAAAGAAAATAAATTAAGCCCTTTTAAAATTTAAAAATTATTAAAAAATAAAAATAGAAAATAAAATTTATGAAAAAAGTTATAAAATTTTAAAATTATAATTTTTTAATTAAAAAAATAATACTAACCCAATAAAAGAGTGGGGGTCAATTTTTTTAAAAGTCATTGGGCTGGTATTGTTATTTTTTTAATTTTTTACATTTTTAAAAATAATTTTTAAAATTTAAAAGGACTTAATTTATTTTTTTAATTTGTTACTAAGGCCTTTTTGACCCATTAGCTTTATTAGTTTCAAAAATTTATAATTTACTACCAATAAAAGAGTAGGGGTTAAAATCAAATTGAATAAATTTGTAAATGTTGAGGGCTAAATTTGTTATTATATCTTATATATAAACACCAAATTTTAACAAATCAGTTGTTTTGCTCACTCATCTAATTTTAAAATTTTATTTTATGTTTCTAGATTATCCTTAACGAAATCAACTCAATTAACTTATATTTAATAATTATTTACGAAACTTAAATTTCGTTTGATTATATGATCTCAAATCTTCCATGCTAAGCTAAAAGCAAATAAAAACCCTTGTAATTAATTCTTCTATCGGGTAAAGAAGTAATGAAAAGAAAAGTTTTTGTTTGGCATGGAAGATAAAATTAATTGATTTAAATAATTGCAACGATTTTTTTTGTTTTTACTTTTAACTTAACATGGAGGATTCAAGATTATAATCAAAAGAAATTGGAGTATTTTAATTTGGAAATATAAAATAAAATTTTAAATTTTACAAGGAGATTAAACTAATTAATTTAATTAGTTTCGATATTTTAGTAAAAAATTGATTGACACTATCAAGGCATAAATTTTTAATAATTTATTTAATTAAATTTTCAATATTGAAAAAATTCAAAACTTTCGACAAAGGAATAAATAAGTACAACTTGACAAATTTTTTAATGTATTCTTTTAGTTTCTACCACTTTTTCACTTTAATGCTTAATGTTTTTTTACCCTGATCAATATGTGATCAAAATGAAAGTATAAACATAATGTGGTATGTACAGTAAACCATTGTTAAAGATTTAACGCTTGAGTGACTAAAATGAAAACACCTTAAAAGTCGAGTGACTAAATTTCAAGGATTTCATTTTGGGTGACTAAAATGAAAACGTCCTAAAAATTGAGTGACCCACCTAGCTAGTTTACCCTTTTTTTTATTACTTGCACTTAAAGTTAAAGGCTTCTATAAGTAATTATTAAAAAATATGGCTTGGTCAAAAGAAAAAAAAAACATATGACTTAGTCAGATTTTTAAGAAATATACTAAAACCTTATTTAATAAATTATCCTAAAACCTTTGAATGGAAAAAGTAATATTGTAATAAGTTCTTAATAATAGTAAATTCTTTTATCATATAATAATAGTTACCTAAATCTGAATTATTTTCATTATTTATGGCAATATTGTCATATTCACATTGACTAATCCTTACAATTTGCAAGATTGCCACTTTCTTTCTTTGGTCAAATTCTACTATTAGTCCTTGTACTATGTATACGTTATGGGTTTTGTCTCTATACTCTAGTTTAGTTAATTTTAGTCCGAAATGGTCAATTTTAGTCTTTGTACTTTTTGAATCTTGAAATTTTAGTCCTGAAAAAATTGGTAGCAATTACGTTTTTTTAGATCAAATTCTGTTATTAGTCCTGTAGTATACGTAGTTGTGGATTTAGTTTCTGTACTTTTTAAATTTTAGTCATAACTTAAACAGTACTTCTTAAACCTATTAACTGAAATGACCTATCTTTTATGAGTATTATGTGACAATAATAAGTCTATATGACATTACACGTGATAATATGTCTATTACATAAGATTTTAGAAATAGAAAATTTAACTTAACAAATTTAATGACTACCGTTTAGCCAGAACTAAAATATTCAAATTCAAAATCTAATGAAATTAAAAATGACCAATTTAAAGTACATAGACTAAATTTATAACTTATAAATAATACAGGGATTAATGGTAGAATTTGACATTTTCTTTCTATCCTTAATATTTAATATTAATAAGAAATAAGAATGAGGTTTTTTTTTAACATTAATTTCATTATAGGTCCTTATCATACATGTTCTTTTTGATATAATACCTAGAATTACTCATAATCCCTCCTTAACTCTTAAATAGGAAGATAATTTACTTCAACGCACTTGACCCACGTCCTCTTAAACCCTTATAATTATGAATAGTTGATATTCTATAACATAATATTAGTTAATTTGATTTTTTTTAAAAAAGAAAAAAAAAAGTAGTTGTTAGTTTAAGTACCAAAATTGAAAATTTATAATTAAATTTAATTAGGGTAAACTACACTAGTAGCCACTCAACTATTAGTAATTCTTTTTGTCGTCCAACTATGAAAAATTACAAAATGCTCACTCAAGTATTCAATTTTTTTTTGGTCACCAACTGGCTAACACTAGCTGCTTTTAAAATTGACATAATAGAACTTTTAACCCTCAACATTTATAAGTGTTGCCAATTTGGTCTTGATTCTAAAAAAATAACCCTCAATATTTACACATTGTGTAATTTGGTCTTTTTTATCTTTTACAGTTTTGTTTTTCTTTGTGACATTAAGGTTGATTTTAAAAGAATGAGAAAATATGAAAATTATTTTCTTTGATTTTTGAGTGTTTCTATTTTTTTGTATATTTTCAATCAAATTTAGTTGATAAATTTATTTTTTTCTAACTTTTTAGGTGAAAGAGTCACAAAGAAAAGCAAAACTACAAAAAACACCAAATTACACAATGTTTTTTAGAATCAAGACAAAATTGAATAGTGGGATGACCATTTTGTAACCAAAAAAGAATTTTCCTAATAGTTGAGTGATTATTTTGTAACTTTTCATAGTTACGTGACTAAAAAAGAAAATAATCTAGACTTTAACAATTAATCAGTCAATTTATTATGATAAATTCAATGTTTTCAGAATCAAATGAGACGTAGCAATTAAACCGGTTAGATTAGAAATTTATTGTTATATATGTTTGGGATATACTGATTCGCACAAAGATATTAAACTAGTCTTTAAATGGAGAAATTATTTTATGAACCTTTTCTACCACATCATCCATGATCCCATCCAATTAAAAGAAGACACTTCATTTCCTAAAAATTAACAATATTAACAATTGGACTTGAATTATGAAATCTGAAAAGTAGAAAGACTAAATTCCTAGAAATACACATACAGGGACTAAATTCTTAATTTTCAAAAAATGTAACCTTACATAAATACTCCAACTTCATCCTTTTTATTATTAAAATTGAAAATAATAAAATAATGAAGAGGTTAAAGAATAGAAATATAGAATATTTGTTAATGTGAAGGTTGGATTATGTTACAAGACAATTAATTAATGTTTTGTTTTAGAAGGACAACCAAAACCAAACCTAAATGAACTAAAAAACACAACAGGTGTCCTAGTAACAAACTACAAGTTTAACCAACATTAGTTTGATTAATTACATCTTAATTATAATAATCAAGTTCCTGTCATTATGTTCTTTACGCATTCCCTTCGAAACATAATTCGAAGGGAAAAAATGGCTTCAACTACATCAAACGCAACGCCGGTTAGCTCTACAGTATGCGTCTTCTTGAATAAAAACCTGCATTACAATAGCATGTTTTGGAAAGAAAACCCTTTAAACCACATCTTCCCTGTCTTAATGCTTCAAGTCATCTTGTCTGTAGTTGTCTTTCGGGTCATCCATGTTATTCTTAGACCATTGAAACAACCTAAACTTGTCTGCCATCTCTTGGTAAGTTTCTAATTTCTTTTCATGTTATTATGTTTATCATGTTCTTATATGGGTTTTTATTACAGGCTGGTGTGATTTTAGGACCTTCTGTTCTTGGTCGTAACAAAACATACATGGAAAACATGTTTCCAGCAAAAGAAGAGGTGGTAATTGCAACAATGTCACAGTTGGCGTCTAATTTATATACTTTTATCGTATGTATTAAAATGGATACAATAATGTTAACAAAAGCAGCCAAACATACATGGAAACTTGGTATATGTTGTCTTGCTTTTCCTATTGTACTCATTGTTTCGGTTGATATTGCGAAACAACGTTTCTTCCCCGGTTTAAACGCCGGAAATCCGTTTCCGGTCCAATTCAGCGTCGTCTCGTCGTTGAGTTATTTCATCGTTGTTACGCGTGCTTTAGACGAACTCAATCTTTTAAGTTCCGAGCTAGGACGAATTTCTTCGTCTATTACGATGCTTAACGAGATGGTTTCAGCCGCTTTCGTTATCATCGGGGTCGCTACGGTACAAAAAGAAGCTAAATCCGCTTTCCTTGCCATCCTTTCGTTATGTTCGTTTATAGTGTTTGCGCTCTTCGTGGCACGACCGGTGTTATATTGGGTTATCAAACAAACACCTAAAGGGAAACCTGTGAAGGAATCTTATGTCGTAGCGATATTACTGTCGACTTTTGTAATGGGAGTGACCACGGACGCTATAGGAGCGTCGTTTGGTGGGGCGTTTATGGTAATGGGATTTATTACACCAGACGGACCGCCGCTCGGGACGACGATTATACGGAAAAGCGAACTAATTCTTTACGAGTTTTTTCTTCCATTGTTCTTCGTTCGGATCGGATATTTCACCGATTTATCGGCAATAAAAAATTGGGGGGAATGTGCGACTTTTGCAACAATCGTTATCGTGGGATACATAGGAAGGCTAATCGCATGTCTTCTGTTTGCTTCATCTATGAATTTGAGGAAAAGCACTGCCGTTTTGCTTAGCCTTGTTTTGAGCTTACAAGGAATTGTTGAATTAATTCAATCCATTCAATGGAAACACCTACAGGTCAGATTTTTCTTCTTTTCTTTCCCTCTTTTTGTTTAAAATATATTGTTAGTCCCTGTACTTTGATAAAATTTAGATTTAATCCTTAAAAAGGTTAAAAACTAAGTCTAATCATTTAAATTGTAAATATTTTTTATCAAAATTTGTCAGTTTGACATTAATGGTGAAGCTAGAATTTTTTCTTGAAAGGGCCAAAGTAAAATATAAATGTTTGGGAAGCTAAAATAATTTTTTTTCTAAAGGGGCTCTAAAGCAATTTTTAATATAGGGGATTAATTTTTAAAGTTTTTAAAGTACATGGACTAACCACAAATTTACCCTTTTTCTTTCTTTTTTAAAATTTTTATTACTAATAATAATGGTTGGTGTTTGTGTATATACAGCTAATAGATGATCAAACATATGCAACATCTGTGGTTAGCATCATTGTGGTAAATGCCATTATAACCCCAATAATAGAAATCTTATACAAACCGGCGGTGGAAAATTTCGATATGCTCCGACTAGGCACGAGGTCGCTCGGGACAACATCGAACGTCGGCGAGTTACGTATCATTACATGCATTCAAGATGAAGACAATGTCCCAAGCATCATTAGCCTACTTGAAGCATTGAACCCACAAGAAATTAGTCCCGTATGTGCCTATGTGATCCATCTTGTCGCGGTAGCTAGCCAAAGTGTTCCAACATTAGCCCCTTACAAAAACCACTTACGGGAATTCGTCCGACCGAGTGTCTCCGACAATATCATCCGAGCTTTCCTTAACTACTCTGAACACTCGAAAGGACCTGTTCAGATTCAGCCCTTTCAAATGATTTCGCCATATAAGTACATGCACCAACCGATTACTAGGCTCTCCCAAAGAATACATGCACCACTAATTATAGTACCATTTTTTAAAAGCGAAGAAGCACATAACATTGACGGTACGTTGCGGATTTTCAATACTAACATCCAAGCCACGGCGAAATGTACGGTGGGGTTACTTGTTGACCGTGGGCTAAGGAGCTCGATTATAACCACTTTTTCCTACAACATGGTGGTGATTTTCATTGGCGGAGGCGACGATCGAGAGGCTTTAGCGTTGGCGAGTCGCGCTTCGTGTCAACCGAATGTTTCAATTACCGTCTTTAGGATTAATTTAAGAGGGACTTATACATTAGAAGATCAAATAGAAAAAGAAGCGGATAACACTTTGTTTAGAGATTTTGAAGCTATGAATGTAAACAATGGTCGTGTTGAGTGCGTTGAATGGATGGCGGATGATGTCGAGGATGTAATGAAAGCACTTCGGTCATTAAAAAGTGGATATGATCTTGTTGTTGTAGGGAAACACCATGCGAGCCCGGAGTTACAAGCGTTGGAGAGTTGGGTGCAATATTTGGAGCTCGGGGTTATTGGCGATGCCATAGCAACGTTGGATTTCTCCGGGGGGAAGATGTCGGTTTTAGTGTTGGAACATCATCATCATCATGATGATAACAATCGAAAATTTGATAATTGTAGTTACTTTTCTTTTACCTAGGTAAGTTGTTTTTCCAGTGTTTGGATCAATTTAGGGTTTTACTTAAATATAAGCTTGGTCAAATAGGATTGATCTTAGACCATAATACGAATTAATACACGTTTAATTATATAAAAAATAACAAGCTCTCTACTTTTTTTCGATTTAATTTTAACTTGGTTAATTTTGTTATTGTTGCAATAATTAGAAATTTATGATTTCAAAGAGGTTACAAGACTAATTTACCTAAAAAGGTCCATTTCTAAGTATATTTACGGAAATGGGCCAATTTCTGCATTATTTACCTGAAATGGCCGATTTTGATAAAACGCGTCCACGTAGGAGGGTTTAAAAGTAAATTTCTAGCAAATCGCGATTCTGGAATTCATAAATATTCTTTTCTAGAGAGTACAATATGCCTTATTATTACACTCAACACTTTAATATTTATTTACTTTTTTTAAAGGGTTATCTAAATAAGTTAAATTAGTTTAAGTATGGCACAACCATAATGTATTTAGAATTATAAGAAATTGATATAAATATTAAATACGTATTCAATTGAAATGGTAAAAACGAGAGAGTAGAGTTCGTGGTTTTATTCTGAATTCCATCATGGGTATGTATTTTTTAGAATTTATATAAAAACATAAAAATATCCCTTGTACAAACCCAATTTCTGCCCGGCCCACTAACAAAAGAACCCAATACCCACAAACCCAATAACCCACCTAAACACTAACCCATACCAACAGACCCAATTACAAGGCCCAGTGGCCCAAAATTTTAAAATCATTTCAGAAAACCTAATCCCCCTAACCCTAGCCGCCTCTTCTGATCTTTCTGCTACTACTGCCGCCATCACCTACCCTCTGCCACCGCCACTGTTTCGCCCACTTGCACCACCTGCTCCACCTGCAAAACAAAGGAGAACACGCAAGCAAAGAAGGACAAAACAGTAGAAACAATAATAAAATAAATTGTGTAAAAATGGCTATATAAAGGCCATTCAAACGAATTGTAAGGGGTTCGGCCCCTCTTTCACTATTTCAAGAAATAAAAAGGGCAAAGAAAACGGATTCAAGAAATTTTTCTTTTGGTATAAACTCTATTTTCTTTTATTTATATTTTTCTCTTTATTTTTCTTCCATCCGAAACTGTTTGATTCTTTATTCTTATTTTTATTTTTCTTTTATTTTTAAAACATATATATATATATATATAAATATAATATATAGATTTTAAAATAAAAAATAATACCTTTTTTGAATTTTCCGGCCACCGTGTACGGTGGCCGGCGCGACGACGGAGCGGCGGCGACGTGGTGGCCAAGTTCGTCGGATTCTGGGGAGAGTAAGGGAGGAAGAGAGAGAATTTTTGGGTTTTTTTTCTGAAAAGAGGGGGAGAAAATGAATTTTTTTGGAAATTTTTTTGAATATATAGGCGTGTGAAACGACGCCGTTTTGGCCCAGCTCCATAACGCCCAAAACGACGTCGTTTTGCTTTGGATCGGATCGACCCGACCCATTACCAGGAGGATCCGCGTGTTTTCTTTGCGGAGGGGCTAATTGCTCGTTTAGCCCCTCCGTAGTTTTAATTATTTTTAATTTAATCCTTTTTTAATTTTTGCAAATTGGCCCATTAATTTAGTTTGTTTTTCGATTTGGTCCTTCGACCATCTGCGCCCTCCTCCCTGGAACGGCGTCGTTTTGACATTGAGGGTTTAATTACCCTTTCGGTCCCCTTTTTTACGCGCGCTTGCAATTAGGTCCCTCCGCCTTTTTATTTTTAAATTGGCCTAGAAACTTTGTTTTATTTCGATTTAAGTCCCTTTTAATCATGTTTTTTCCTTTTTGCTCATTTATTTATTTATTATTATTATTATATTATTATTATTTATATATATGTGCTTATATACTATAATATATATGTCTAAAATTATTACGAATCTATATATTTATAAACTTTAATATATATCTAATAATAATATTATATTATATATATTCAATATTTTTTATATCTATCCTGCTTTTTATTTATTTAATATCTATATATTTATATACATATACTACATAATATTTATACCTACGCATATACAATATAATACACGTGCATACGAATATTTTATTTTTATTTTATGAGCATTTCTATTTCCTTATTTATGTATATATATGTATTTTATAATTATATATACTTCTTTTTTGTATTTAACTTTATGTTTTTACCCCGTATAATTTGTTTCTAACATACATACATATATATATCACCATTTTATTCATTATTATAATTATCATTTCATGTTGATTTATTTATTTATCTACATGTTCGTTATTATTTGCTTAAATGTCTTTATTCTTGTTTGTTTATTTTTTATTTTTGTTGACTTTTTATTATTTACCATGCATAAAAATGTAATTTGCTTTCACTATGATTTTGTGTTTTATCTTACTTGAAGTAACAATTTTTTTAAATGGCATTTCGTGTTTGGATTCGAGAAAATCGTGCCCTAACTTACTGGGTTTCGATTTTCTCGATGAATCTAAATACACGAATCTTTTCAAAATCAAGTTTTAAATGATCTCGAAATTTAAAAAAGGGGTCGCATCCTAACTTACTGGTTATGATCTCATTTTTAAATTCGAGATGGCTAAAATTTCTTAAATAAACTTTTTCATTCGCGTATCGAGAATTTGAGATATTGTATTCTAACTTACTGAATATGATTCTTTTTCTCGAATAACGTGAAATATCCTCCTTTTCTTGAAAATTTTTAACATTTTAATAAAAGGATCGTATTTTTAAAATTCTTTTAAATTCTCAATTTTTGACATTAAGACATTAAGTAATCAACTAGGTACCAATTTTGGGCGTATCGAGGGTGCTAATCCTTCCTCGTGCGTAACCGACTCCCGAACCCGTTTTCTAAATTTCGTGGACCAAAACCGTTGTTTTAATAAAATCAAACCGTTTATTAAAAACAACCATTTTTCGAGGTAATCCAATCACACCTCATAAAAAAGGATTGGTGGCGACTCCCATTTTTGTTTTCATTTTCCAAAACCCAAGACCCGTTTTTCATCAAAAATGGTGTCAACAGCTTGGCGACTCCACTGGGGACACCGATAAGTGGGTCAAGCCACGTGGTGACTACTTTTTGTCTTTTGTCAGAAATTGAAAATTCGGTTTAAAATTACGATCCTTTCATCGCATTTTATCTGTCTTTATCATAATCATCATCATTGGGGTTTATAATTGCTCTGTTTGTTTAAATTTTGGTATCTTTCCGCATTGCATTGCATGACCGTTGGTCACACCTTTTTAAGTGGGAGTGAGAAGCTACGCCTTTGTGAGGTTTTCACCTCCGCATGGGATAGTGAATCGCTTTCGGGATATATCCGTACCTATGTCTTCGTGAGATTTTCATCTCCGCATGGCCATAGGGAAATGTTTCCCCCTGAATCGAACTCGGTCCGTATGAGCCTATAATGGGTGAGGATCAAGGAATCTGCTGGTTCAGGTACCCTACTTTAGAACCAAACCACATGTAATGAGCCATAGGAACTGACCTAGGTAGAGCTACTCCAATTTTTAGTGCTTACCTAAATGAATGTTGTATTTATTGTCGCTTATTTTAAATCTTATTCTGTGTTTAATGCTAATTTACTTTGTTTGTGATTGCATGGCATCTTCATTCTAAAAGAGGTGTCGATTTACGTTCAGTTTCTTGGTAGAAAGCTTATCATGGAAAAGGGGTTTGTTGATAAAGTAGAGGATAATGCGGCTGTGCGAATATGGGCTGAAACGACACAACGAGAGAAAGGCGATAGTCTTACCGAAGGGTACGTGTCAGAATTGTGGGATTTTACCCGTATCAGTGTAATCCAGAATGACCTTCGAGAAATGAAAGAAGTCTGGGATCAATGGGATGTCGAGGCCAAGCAGCTGTTCTATTGTAACTACGGTGACCTACCTTATCTGCTTAGTGTCAAAGTGGACAAGTATTTATTCCGAGCCCTTGCTCAGTTTTGGAATCCTGCCTACAGTTGTTTCACTTTTGGGAAGGTAGATTTGACGCCTACTGTGGAGGAGTATACGACCTTGCTTCGGTGCCCAAAGATTCAAGTCGACAAGGCTTATTCCAGAGCTGCTTGTGTCCCTCCGTTGTTAAAGAAATTAATGAACATCACTGGGATGAGCAAGCAGTGGGTCGCTGCCCGGATCCAACAGAAGGGCGACAGTAAATGTGTTCATTGGAAAAGTTTGCGAGATTTGGTGCTTGTACATCCTGACTTAAAGAAAAGGGTCGATGTCTTCGCTTTAGGTATCTATGGACTAGTGGTTTTCCCCAAAGCTTTAGGACACATAGACGAGGCTGTATCTGATTTGTTTGATCGGCTTAGTAAAGGGGTTACACCGGTTCCGGCAATACTCGCTGAAACTTTTAGATCCTTGAATGCGTGTCGAAAAGCAGGGGAGGGAAGGTTTATTGGATGCGCGCAGCTCTTATTGGCATGGTTCCATAGTCACTTCTGGAAAGTCGAAAAGGTCTCTTATCGGGTATTCTCTGATAGCTACTCCCCTCTAAGAGAATTGGTGGCCACGCAAAGACGGGATGATATTTCAGAAGAAAAATGGATAGAGATACTCCAGAATCTCCGGGATGAAGATATTGAATGGAGGGCTCCTTGGTTAATTCCTGATGAGATATTGTACCGATGTGGAGATTTTGAATGGGTTCCGCTGCTCGGGATATGGGGATCTATCGGATATGCTCCTCTACTCGTATCAAGACAGTATAGATCACGACAATTCATACCAGCAACGCAGGGGTTGGCCTATTGTGATTTTTCCTATAGGGAAGACAATTACAAGAAGAAGGTTCGAGAAATATCTAGTGCCTGGAACCAGACTCGTCGAGTGAAGATCTTAGCCGTGGGTCCGACAATTACCCCCGAGTATAGTCAGTGGCGTGATCAAAAGATCAACGACAACATCCCGGCGTCAAATTCAGAAACTGCTCGATCTTTAGAGGAACACTTACAAGTTTTGCCTTCTGAGATAGAAATCATCAAACAAGAATTTGAAAAAAGGAGTTTAGAATTGGGGAAGAAGATAGAACAACTAGAGGAAGAAAAAATGCAGTTAGGACTGGATGTGGACATTCAAATATTAGAGGCCGATAAATTGAGAAAAGGAAAGAACAAAGCAGAAGAAGATTTGGACAGCCTGAAGACAGATTACAAGAAGTTGTGTAGGTCGGTAAGAGCTGCTGGCTTGGGTAAAACGCCAGAACAATGGCGACAAGAAATTCAGGAGGAAAAGACGAAAGCTAATCAATGGGAAAAGAAATTTCAAGATACCCGGGCTCGAGAAGTCGCCTTGGGAAAGAGTCTACTAGTTTGCCAAGACGAGAAGACGGAGTTGAAGGTCCGGATAACTGAACTAGAAAGATCGCTTCACCAGTACTGTAATCGTAATGCTAGGTTGAATTAAGGGCGAGCTTAGACAAAATTGAAGAATTAAAAAGACAAATAGGAGGGCTAAAGAATGCATTGCAAAATAGTGAAATCCGGATAGAGCTTCTGGAAGAAAATAATGAGCAGTGGCAAAGACAATTCCGTCGGTCTCAAGAGCAGATTAGAGAAAGAGATTATATTATGGGAGAGGCGGTGACTCAAGTGCGCGAAGTAGCTGATCATCTGCAAACTCTAGCGGTTCAGGCTGATCTCTTAAGTTTGAAGTATGAGTCAGAGTCGGACAGGGGCCGAGAATTAGCTTGGCTTCTTAGAAAGGTTAAGGCTTTGAGTGTAAGGGCAAAGCCATATATGTAGTCTATTTTATGTAAAGAAACTCTTTATCTAGTAAAGTTTTCTAATGAAGTTGAATTAGAATCAGTGCCTCTTTTTCTTTGCATTCTTTTCATGCATTGCATCACATCATATGCATTAATGACCATTAAAAACCTAATCGAATAAAATCATTTCAGTTAACCTAGAAAACCAACAAAGTTACGGCACCCGAGCTAAGACAAAAATTATGGACCAAAGGTTGGAGAAGCTAGAGCGACTTCAAAGAGAAATGCAAGACCAGTTGCAGGCGCAAATGAAAGAGCAAATAGAAAAGATTCTGCGTGACATGGTGCAAAAGATGGAGGAGTCCCAAAATGATCTGGTGGCTAAGATGACGCAATTATTGAAGGGAGTAGATAAGGGTAAAGGTCCTGTGATTGTTAGTGAAGAAGAAAACAATGGTGAACCACTTTATCCTCCAGGTTTCACGCCTCCGCATGCGCAAGTACAGACTGAGCTGCATCCGCGGAGACCCTCTGTGTCGGTTAGGCCTCAGCAGTTCCAAGGCGATGCTTCAATCCCAATGAATTTTCAACTCGGAGCGGGCTTTAATCCCGGTGATAGCCCGAATAATATTGCTGTCCCAGATCTTGACGAGATGGTTGAAAAGGACAAGGCGAAGGAGGAATTTCCAAAACAATTTGAGGAGAAATGGAAATGGATAGAAGAGAAGTTTAGGGCAATAGAAAGCATCGAAAGCTATGGAATAGATGCAAAGGATTTGAGCTTGGTTCCGGACTTGGTGCTCCCTTACAAATTTAAGATGCCGGAATTCGAGAAATACAACGGGACTAGTTGCCCAGGATCCCATATTACTATGTTTTGTAGAAGAATGACGGGGCATATTAATAATGATCAATTATTAATACATTGCTTTCAGGAAAGTCTTACGGGAGCGGCGTCAAAGTGGTACAATCAGCTGAGCCGAGCTAAAATTGCTACTTGGAGGGATTTAGCACAGGCTTTCCTGAGACAATACAATCATGTCTCAGAAATGATGCCTGACAGGATAACTCTGCAAAATTTAGAGAAGAAATCGAACGAAAGCTTCAGACAATATGCGCAGAGGTGGCGAGAGGTGGCGGTTCAGGTGCAACCACCGCTTTTGGAAAAGGAGATGACGACGCTTTTTATTAATACTTTGAAAGCCCCGTTCATCACTCACATGTTGGGAAGCGCTTCAAAAAATTTCTCGGATATAATCATGAATGGTGAAATGATTGAGCATGCCATTAAAAGTGGAAAAATAGATGGAGGAGAAAATAATAGGAGGGTACCCCCGAGGAAAAGAGAAAATGAAGTGAATAATGTGAATGCTTATGGTAGGTCAATTACCGTGAATCAACCAAAGAAAGTGGTTGCTAATCAACAGGGATCATCAAGACAAGAGTCGGGAGCTAGGCAAACTACTGAAAAGCCCCAATTCACGCCAATCCCGATGTCATACAAGAAGTTGTATCAGACTTTATTCGATGCACATGTTGTTGCTCCTCGTTACTTGAGTCCTCTACAACCCCCGTATCCAAAATGGTATGATACGAACGCGCAATGTGATTATCATACGGGAATTTCTGGGCACTCGATAGAAAATTGTACTGCCTTCAAGAAGGTAGTAGAAGGACTTATGAATTTAGGTGTTGTCAAACTTGACGACTCACCTAACGGAAAGAATCCGTTACCTAATCACGCAGATAATGGGGTGAATATGGTTAGCGAAGGTACGGGAGAAGAAGTCAAGACTAACATTGCTGAAGTAAAAACTCCATTGAAACGGGTCTGGAAAGAAATGGCGAAAAGAGGTTTGGTTATTTCAGATTCTGAGGAAGGGCATGAGATGGGAAATTATTGTGAATTTCACCATAAAACAGGGCACGAAATCCAAGAATGTGAAGGATTCAAGGCTTTGGTTCAAAGTATGATGGATAACAAGGAGATGAGGTTTTACGAAGATGAGAAAGAAATGAGGAGCATATGCGCGACAGAGTTGGGAACAAAGGCTCCAAAAATAAATCATCCTGTGGTCATTATCTCACTCCCTAAGGGTAATGAGGTTAGGGCTCAGGTAACACCGAAAATTGTAATCCAGAAACCATCAAATTTCTCTTATAGGGATAACAAAATGGTGCCGTGGAATTACGGGTGTAATGTGACCATTTTGGGAAAAGAAGCAGAAAGAAATCAGGAAATAGGCTCTTACACGCGCAATGGAAAAAGATATGACGCTCAAGCAGAGTCGTCCAGGGAAGAGAATTGGAAGAAAGAACAGAGGAAAGGGAAAGCAGTAGAAGTTGAACCATTGGTAAATGAACCAATAAAAGAAGAGGAGGCAAAGGAGTTTTTGAAGTTTTTGAAACACAGTGAATACAGTGTTGTGGAGCAACTGCACAAACAGCCAGCCCGCATTTCTGTATTAGCTTTACTCCTAAACTCAGAAGTACATCGGAATGCACTTTTAAAGGTGCTAAACGAAACATATGTGGCTGACGATATTTCGGTAAACAAGCTGGATCGGTTGATCAACAATATTGGTGCTGACAATTTTATCTTCTTCAATGATGATGAAATACCATCCGGAGGAAGAGGTTCTACTAAAGCCCTGCATGTTACTGTCCGATGCAAAGGGTACACACTCCCGGGGGCTTGGTTGATAATGGATCTGCACTAAATGTATTGCCTTTGTCCACTCTTAGTCGATTACCAATAGACAGTTCGCACATGAAAGCATGCCAGAGCATAGTAAGGGCATTTGATGGAACAAAAAAGGAGGTTATGGGGAGAATTGAGGTACCATTAAGGATTGGCCCAGTCACTTATGAGGTGGATTTCTTGGTAATGGATATTAAACCCTCCTACAACTGTCTATTGGGGAGACCGTGGATACACTCAGCAGGGGCAGTACCTTCATCATTACATCAGAAGGTGAAGTTGGTATCGGAGGATCGGTTGGTAACAATAGATGCAGAGGAGGATATTATCGCAATGATGACTAGCGATGCACCTTATGTGGACATCAACGATGAGGCACTAGAATGTTCTTTTCGGTCGTTAGAATTTGTGAACGCGATGTTTATTGCGGAGGGAAATAGAATTCCAGCACCGAAAATATCCAGGACCACTGAGATGGGATTGCGATTGATGGTAGGAAGAGAAGCCTTACCCGGGAAAGGATTGGGAAAATATCTTCAGGGAAGGATTGAGGCACCAATGCCGAAGGAAAAGTTTGATAGATTTGGTTTAGGGTACAAGCCAGACATGAAGCAGAAGAAGAAAGAAGTAGAAAGAGACAAGAGAGAAGAAGGGCGCGTTTGAATGGACATGAAGCTAAGTGTGAGCCTTTAACCTTTCCCCACATATCTACATCTTTGTGTCGGGAGGATTTATTCATTCTGAATGTGGAGTGTCCGGTAGCGGCATGGGAGGAATGTTGGAAAATGTTTATACCAACGCCATAGAAGCAACGGAAAGGAGGGCTTTGTTGGAGATCTGCCCTTATGAGCCTGGAAGCGAGCTAAACAATTGGACTGCTGAAGAAATCCCTGTAGTCTTTAGGGCTTATTCAGAGTAATGCTCAAAACATTCCTGTTGTTTGTTGGCCTAGAAACGATATGAAATCTTTGTGAAATAGGCATTGGGCTAAATATCATTATTTTAATGAAATACGTGTCTACGTTCATCTCGATCATCACTTTTTTTTCTTTTATATTTTTCATTTGGTTGATTGTCTTACAATAATTCTTTCATTTGTAATTCTTTGCACAAACATATTCATAAATTTATATTCTTGGTATATTCTTTGATATGCCCTCATAGGTCTTCAGATATCAATGACAGAGTGACGCTGCCTCAAACACGGAGCCTATTTTGAGCAAGAAGTGTGTTCAGAGGGATCCCACGACTTTGAAAATGACGAAGATTATGATGCATCTCCGGACTTGTTAAGAATGATGGAACAAGAGGATAAGCATATCCTACCTCATAGGGAATCGTTAGAAATAGTGAGCCTAGAGGATGGAAAGGAGGTGAAAATTGGAACTGAAATCACCGCAAAGACAAGCAAGACCTCATTAATTTGCTCCGAGAGTTCAAGGATGTTTTCGCGTGGTCGTACCAAGATATGCCTGGGCTAAGTACTAACATTGTGGTGCATCGTCTGCCCATAAAGGAGGATTGTAAACCCGTTCAACAGAAGCTCAGGAGAATGAGACCTGACTTGTGTTGAAAATAAGAGAAGAAGTCAAAAGACAATTCGACGCTGGATTCTTACAAGAGTCAAGTATTCGGATTGGGTAGCCAACATCGTCCCTGTTCCCAAAAAAGATGGAAAGGTACGAATGTGTTGGATTATAGGGATTTGAACAAGGCTAGTCCAAAGGACAACTTTCCACTGCCTCACATTGATACTTTGGTAGATAACACGGCGGGCTATTCATTGTTTTCTTTCATGGACGTTTCTCTGGATACAATCAAATAAAGATGCATCCTGGAGACATGAGGAAACCACATTCATTACCTTATGGGGAACATTCTGTTACAAGGTAATGCCCTTCGGATTAAGAATGCGGGAGCAACATATCAAAGAGCTATGGTGACTTTGTTTCACGACATGATGCACAAGGAGATCGAAGTCTATGTTGACGATATGATCGCGAAGTCTAGAACGGAAGAAGAGCATGTTCAGGTCTTGAAAAGGTTATTTTTGAGATTAAAGAAATTTCAGCTCAAGCTTAACCCAGCCAAATGCACGTTTGGAGCCAGATCAGGGAAGTTATTAGGCTTCATAGTTAGCAAAAAGGGGATCGAGGTTGACCCAGACAAAGTAAAGGCAATACGAGATTTACCTCCCCGCGCACTCAGAAGGAGGTTCGAGGTTTCCTAGGGAGGCTGAATTACATTGCTCGGTTCATCTCACAACTGACAGAGAAATGTGATCCAGTATTCCGGCTCTTAAGAAACATAATCCGGGCGAATGGGATGAAGAGTGTCAGAGGGCTTCGATAAGATAAAGCAGTACTTGGCTAATACTCCAGTCTTATCACCTCCAAGTCCAGATAGGCCATTGATATTGTATCTAACAGTGTTGGAGAATTCCATGGGATGCGTATTGGGCCAACATGATGAGACGGGAAAGAAAGAAAGGGCAATATACTATCTCAGTAAGAAATTTACCGATTGCGAAATGAGGTACTCATTAATTGAGAAGTTGTGTTGTGCTCTAATCTGGGCAACCCGAAGACTGAGGCAGTATATGTTGTATCACACGACTTGGCTGATTTCAAAGTTAGATCCTTTAAAATATATGATGGAATCGACTGCTTTGAACGGGAGAATGGCTAGATGGCAGATCTTGCTCTCAGAATTTGATATAGTATATGTCAGTCAGAAGGCCATAAAGGGAAGTGCAATAGCCGATTTCCTAGCTAGTAGAGCCTTGAGGACTATGAATCTTTGAATTTCGATTTTCCAAACGAGGACTTGATGTATGTGGCGAATACTGAAGAAAATCCTCAAATGGATCACGTATGGAAGTTAAATTTTGATGGAGCTTCAAATGCTACGGGTAATGGAGTTGGGGCAGTTTTGGTATCCCCAAGTGGAGATCATTATCCTGTTGCTAGCAAGTTGGACTTCGATTGTACAAATAACATGGCAGAATATGAAGCATGTATTATGGGCATTCGTGCAGCTATTGAACGGAACATCAAAGTACTGAGAGTATACGGGGATTCAGCGTTGGTGATATACCAACTCAAAGGGGAGTGGGAGACTAGAGATCCTAAGCTAATCGTTATAGAAAACTAGTTCTTGAATTGGCTGAGGAGTTTGACGATATCACCTTCTATTACCTCCCACGGGAGGAAACCAAATGGCTGATGCATTAGCTACTCTAGCTTCGATGATTCAGGTGAATAGACTTGAGGCAATGAGGCCTGTTCAGATGAGTATCTCTGAGACCCCGGCTAATTGCTGCAATATTGAGGAGGAGGGAAAAGATGATTGTCCTTGGTATCAGAGTATCCTACAATATGTGAAGAATCGGGAATACCCTGATCAAGCGACAGAGAATGACAAAAGAACTCTGAGAAAGATAGCCATTGAATATGTCTTAGATGGAGAAGTGTTATATAAAAGAAGGAATGATCAAGTACTGTTAAGATGTGTGGATGCTGTGGAAGCCAAGAAAATTTGGAAGAAGTCCATGAGGGTATTTGTGGGACGCACGCCAGTGGTTTCACGATGGCCAGACAGATCATGAGATTTGGGTACTATTGGCCCACCATGGAAGGAGATTGTATTGATCATGCCAGGAAGTGCCACAAATGCCAAATTTACGGAGACAAAATACACGCGCCTCCTTCACCTCTTCACGTCATGACCTCTCCTTGGCGTTTTCCATGTGGGGTATGGATGTTATTGGGCAATATCACCAAAGGCTTCTAATGGGCATCGCTTCATCTTCGTAGTAATTGATTACTTTACCAAGTGGTGGAGCTGTTCATATGCAAATGTCACAAAAGCAGTAGTCAGCAAATTCTTGAAGAAGGAGATCATTTGTCGATATGGAATGCCTGAGAGGATCATATCCGACAATGCGATGAACTTGAATAATAGCACAATAGCTGAAGTTTGTAGCAAATTTAAATTAAGCATCATAACTCATCGCCGTATCGTCCAAAATGAATGGTGCAGTGGAGGCGGCCAATAAAAACATTAAAGGATTGTGGGGAAATGACTGAAACCTACAAGGATTGGCATGAGAAATTATCATTTGCTCTCCTTGCCTATCGAACATCTGTTAGAACTTCTACTGGGGCAACGCCTTTTCTCTGGTTTATGGAATGGAGGCAGTATTACCATTGAAGTTGAAATCCCTTCTCTACGAGTGTTATCTGAGTTACAGTTGGATAAAGCCGATTGGATCCAATCTCGGTACGATCAGTTGAACCTAATAGAAGAAAGAGGCTAAGAGCTATTCACATGGCAATATCAGACGATG